>NW_008672932.1:57163-61239 GCF_000695815.1 Acanthisitta chloris
ATACGAAGGATATACAGCAGGGACCAGGAGCGTATATAAAAATAAACTACCAAGCAGCATCAGAGCCGATACCCCATTCCTACAGGGGCAAGTGAATTATTAGATCTGTGTCATGAATTTTTTTTTTTAATATGCCATTGTTCCCACTTGAGCACATTAAATTTTCCATATCCACTTTTAAACCAATATTATCTTTTTTCCCCCCATGGTCATAATGTTCAAAGTATACATTAAGCCAATCCAACACCTTAAGTCACACACCAGTTATATGTAAAGTAGGATAAACTATAACCTTTTGATTTTCCTCCCTATGAACTTATACTTCAGTGACTAAAGAAAAGAGAAAAGAAGCAAAACAAACCATGGTACCTCACGGAGAAAAAAAGTTCACTAATATTCATTTATAAGTGGTCACGAACAACATTTTATCTGATTTTGTATATTCATGAAAGTAGATTACAACTGTATCTATATATTTTTTTGTGTTATAACCATTTTAACATATATAAGCTTTTCAAATCAAAGGTTAAAGCATTTTTGGTTTTGAAGATGTGATTGCCAATTATTTTTGCACTAGTGCACATAAACAGGAAGAACAGATTCTTAGGTATGAGTTATATATTCCTGTACAAAATAATTGTATATTCTATGAAGACTGATTCTTTTTCTAGAGAAATATACAACAACACAAGGGAAATCTTGTACCAGCAGCATAACTGAAGTGGCAAGACACAATATTAGAAAAACAGAGCTACTTTCATTACTGTGATGCTGTGTGTCAGAATGTCTCTCCTTAATGAACCTGTTTGCAATAAGACTCCGGGTGCAAAGAGGCTATTTAGAGAGCCTATTGTGTCTATAGTGAGTCCTTCAAATATCTTCCCACCATTAGACATGCCGCATTGACCAATTCTGTCCTGATTGCTGTTCTTTTTAGTATCAAGGGACATTCTTGCCCAGACAGACCGATGGATCAGAAACTGCACTTCATAAAATGTTTACACTGTACACACATTCACACAGTGATACAAGCAACAGAGTCCCAGATCACACAGCATGTTGAATGCGCCAGTGTCATCTCTAGGCTTATGACTTTCCGATATCTACAAAAGGATTTGGGTTAAACAGCTTCTGCTGTCTGCCTGTCATTCTAACAAAAGTCATGTTTTTTTCACCCGTTCATAGCTCAAGCAAGCCCATGGCTCACATGGGAGTATTTAAGGCAAATGTTCCCTATGTCACAAAGCCTTTTTGCTCAGTTGAGACTATCTCTTAATTGCTGACAACAGAAAAGGGCCACACATCGTGCCATCAGAGAGCAAGAAACTTTGCTGTGAATAAACAAAACAAAAACCAAGTCTTCCTAAAAGATTATGAATTACTACTCTCAGTGACAGCAGCAAAGAACAAGGGACTTTTCTCAACAGTAATTACAGAAATACTTTGTTACTGTCTACAGCCTTGTAAATTAGTCCCTTTGTAAGAGATTTTGTGAGAGTAGTATGATGAAGTCTCAGAGTTCCTATCTATCAAGGCAGTGGTTTACTTATTAGCCACTAATTAATGTGCTTTGTTCTCACCTTTCATGAACCTCATGTCAAACAGGCTATAAGCAAGAAGCCTTTTTACATTTTAACTTTTTTTGTGGCCTTACCCTTTTATCCATCTAAGAATAATTTCCCTGCCACCTCCAGCTGAAGGCCCCAAACCTCATGCATAAGTGACACAAAGCATATGGTATGTGAAAGACCTGACTATTAGTTTACTAAAACAGATCAAAACCTATACAACTTATGTTTGATTTAGTATGGTACACATACAGAAAGAGAGTGGGGGAAACCTAACAGGGGGAAGAAAATTCTTTATAAATGCTAAAGCATAGGTGATACACTTGTCTATCCTACAAGTAAGAACCAAGAGACTGTATACTTTCAGGGGAAGTTGCAGGTGCCTTGAAATCTCAAGGAAGGAACACTAATGTTTCTAGGTTTTGCTCACAGAACAAAGAAAACTCTTCCTGCCAAGGGCAACCTGTATAGACAGATGATATACAGGAAGGAGGAGGTAAAAATAGTCTTATCCACCCTGTTTCGTAGCTAGGAAACTGAGACACAAGGATTAAAACACACATAAAGAGAGTGTATGCCACTGAACAAATGAAGAAGCTATTTAAAATAATTTTCTGCTAAGTAGTACAGAATTGTCATATATATCACTGTTGATAAGTTTATGAAAACAATATCATGTGTAAAGTGACTGAACAATACAGAAAGCAGAGGTAGAGTTACTCTAAGTCAACAACACCACAGTGTAATTACCCTTTCATTCTCCTCACCTGAGTCACCAAATTAATCTAGAAAAGAGGTTTATGAAATTAAAAAATAATATTTTGGCCTGAATATTTTCCTCAAATACACTCTAGTCTCTGAAATGTGAATACTATCTGAGAGGCAAATTTGGCCAACAGACATAGTACATACACACGTTATAAACATGGGATAAATATTTTCAGAATTAGAAAACAATCTGTTTTGCTACACTGATGAAATTTTCTAAATGCATTATGCATCTTCTATGGATTGTAATTAAATCTTTCTAGGCTTTCTGTCTGCATTTTCCATGTACAAACATGCTCTTCCAGTCTTGTGCCATCTTTACATCAAGAATACATGCCCTTCTCTCAATCCACATTTTTCCATACTGATATATTCATTCACCTAGCAAGCAGGCATGTCTCATAGACAAACTGGCTGAAGCTACATTTATAAATGAAAACATTCAGAATGACGTACTTGACCAGGGTAACAAAAAGAGCTCAGCCTCACTTTTACACTGCTTTTCAGTTTGGCAGCTTCAGCCAGGCTTCCATTTTTATCATGAACACTGGACACATTAGGATTGCAAAGCTGATCTCCCTGCGTTGAACTCCTCTAACTCAATCGCTGTAATTTCATCTGGAAGAGAAGTACATCTTCCACTCCAGAGGTTAGTCATGGATTGAAGTACTGCTTTACTCCATGACAGACAATGGGGCTTTAAGGACCTGTAGCAAAGTGTGTTCTGCAGTAGGTTGCTACTACAGACCACATGCTGAAGTCATCCCCCCACTATCTTTAATCATATCTTTATGGTAACAACTAAAACTACACTTGCAATACAATTGTTCTCTCAGAATTTTAGTAACCTGTAAGTCTTCTAAAAATTCCAGGGCAACAGAGAAAAAGGAGTGTGAAATCTGCTTTGTTAGATAAATTCAACAGTTATGCTGTTCATCTTTATTTGCCAAAGCAATTAAATTCAAGTTAGTCCCTGTTCTAAGTGGCCACTCTAAAGTTTCTCTAAGGTTTCCACCACAATTTCACTTGGCCTTTAATTAAACCATTTCACTGAGGTCCTGTGAAACTTGACACCTGTTTCACATTTCAAAAATGCATATATATTAATACACTATTACACCTACAACACCAATATGCAAAATTTCATGTACAGACTCCATTGTTTTCCTTCCTGCCTTCCTCCTTTCCTCATTTCCACACTAAGACAAGAAAAAGGAATATCATTTGGTCTTTGGTTGTGCAGACTAAAACTTGCTAAGGTCATTGAGAATATAAAACACCACTTTACTTCCTCTATAACTACTATATATGGTTAAATATAAGTTCCTCAGACATCCATTACATAATCACAGAATTAAGACACCATTTTCTAGTTTTCATCAGATTTTGTCCTGTGTTGCTGGAAAGAAAGTAATCTCAGGCAAAACACTGATGTCCTCTTCCAGAGCTGTACCATTGGCCCTGAAAGGGTTACCTTGCTCCCCAAATAGCTGCTAATGCTATTTTCCATTCACATCAAAAAAATAAAAGCAAAACTCCTCTATCTTCAACAGTTATAGGAACTTAAACCTGGATAATTTTACCTGAAATAAATGTGACAGCATTCATTCAAATTTTTCCACCAGCAACATGGTAGAGAAATTACAAGTAACCTCTTCTGCATACAGAGACAGAAACAGAAGACATCTGTTTAGAGGTGCAGGTCTTAGAAATTGTGCTGGTTTGGGCTGCAGTAGAGTT
>NW_008672932.1:61704-68156 GCF_000695815.1 Acanthisitta chloris
CTCTAATTCGCTCCCCCATCCCGCTGGTGGGGGAGTGAGTGAGAGGCTGCGTGGTTCTTGGCTGCTGCTGGGGTTAAACCACGACAGAAATAAAGTATGCAACTGATATGGCTGAGGCATCACATCTTTCTTTTATTGCAATTGATTGTGAAAGGTGCTACTTATGAACAGCTAGAACCTGTCTCTTATGGCATCTCCTGACTTAAAGTGCTACTTTGGTACCGCAGGAAAAAACTAAAAATAAATAATCACCAGAGAGAATAGGTCTTATCTATCCACACTGAAAAGCTAAACTGTGTCTTTCCTATGGATTTTCAGACACAGAAGAAAATACGTTATTTTTGGCAAACAGAACAAAATTAAGATAAGTAATTTTTCACGGGAATAGGACACTGATAACAAGTAAATAAAATGAAACAAAGTTACTACATGTAATAATCACTGGAAAGCAAAATATTACCAGAAATCTAGTAGTAAATACTGAAATGACGTAAGTATAGGACTAGCAAATAACCAGATGGAAGATGCAGTTAAGGGAGATAATAAGCATCAATTTAGGCCGTATTTTCTCAACTTAGTTTCCAAAGATCAAATTCGGATCTTCTGTGTACTCAATCACCTTTGAAAGGGTAAATAAAATATCCTGCACATTGCACCCCATAAATCTCATACTCAACTTACCAGACAAATTAAATCCAAACACAAACATAATTGTAAAACCTCCTCCTTTCCCAGAAAGCAGTCATACAACCACATCGATCAACATGTTAAAATTGTGAATGCAAATGCCTTATATTCAAATTCAATTATTAAACAGAGATTTCATTAGCGAAAATAAAGTATAACTTGGTCCTGGATACAAGAATGTCTGAAAAATGCTCATCAAGTCATTACATTACATACAGCAGTTTACAAATCAGCTCATGGGACTTTGGGCTCCACTGCTACCACTGTGCCCATAGTAAAAACTCTCTGATTTCAAAAAGTATTGCTTCCTCAAGATAGCTCAAAGTCATACGAAAGGTCTCCTCTTTGCTATCCAGATATTTTCCTAACTGATCTCAAAAGAGCAGATACCTGTCTTCAGATGGCAGAGCTTCCTCGTGTCCTTTTGTGTATTTGCTTACTATATATACAGATGAAAATATAGAAGATCCTAGATATCATAAAATTATTTTAGTTGAATTTTTACAGTATTTTAATTGCATTTAATAAAAAATCTGAACATTTCTTGAATGGAGGGACAGTTACCCATTTAAAAAAATCTGATGCTTTTAGAACCACCAGGACAGAAATACAACTCTCCAGAGACAGAGAATTAATTTCTCTGAACAGATGCTTTCTAAAATAGCAGATTTTTAATTCTATGCAGTTCAAATCTGAATCTTGTTTTTTGGAACTAAACAAATTCTAATCATTTTACAAATAGCAAAAATACACAAACTTAACAAGAGTCCAAGCCAGACTCTAAGGTTTATAATGTTTTTAACAAAGCAGGATCAAACACCAAGCGAGAAAAATTTCAAGACACATTTTAGACAGTGTCTGAGATTTTGTAAATCAACACAGTTGTTCCGATTTCAGTGTAGCCTGTCTGATTTACGTTGGCTACTACCTGTTCTTTTGAGAAACTGGAGGATAACATAATCAAATTAATTTATGACTTAAAGGCTCAACTTTTCCTCTTCTCAAAAACCCAAGAGAAGACTAGAGTTTGCAGCATACACAGGAACTTATGAAATGCATGCTGTGGACAACAGAAGGTGGAATTTTTCTCTGACCTTTTAGAATTTTACAATATTTCGTTACTTATTGCTGTTTTATCCCAAGACAAAAACTACACACATCAGTTCACATTCAGGTTTCAGGCCGGTTTAGATTATGTACAATGAGGCTCCAAGATAAGAAGGAATGATTTGCTGCTCAGTCACATTTCTGCATCTTGTGATGGATGTGACGTAACTCTTAGCCATTAACAGAAATGGAGAATGGTGTTTTGTTTTTAAAGATAGTATAAGAAGAAATAGGGGCACTCTCCCTTCCTCAGGAGCAAAAAAAAAAGGAATACACTTTTTCAACATATGCAGTGTATTTTTCCAAAGAATCCATCAGCACAGAACAAGAACTCTACATGGTAGTGCTTGATAAAACACTCTTTAAAGAGCAGGTGTCTCCTTTACAGAGCAGTGGACCTTTTTTCTCAGGCCACTGCCATTGAGAATAATTTTATTTTCTTTCCATCTGATTTAACAGATGTCTTATGTACTTTACCATCTCAGCTATCTAGCCCATATATGTTATGTCCCCCAGACACATAAACACTTTAGGAGAATGGATAACAGCACAAAGACCGACTTTTTAACAGAGAGCTTGTCTACACATTCAGCTATCTGGGAATAAAAATTCAAGGACAGCAATTGCAGAAAAACTGTTCTTCAATGATTCAGTTCTTTCCATGATGACACTTGTTTCAGGAATGGGAATTCAATCAGAAATACCTTCTTCTATAGTACCAAATGTTATTAACTTGCACAAAATAGATCACTATTCTCCTATTTCACACTTAACCAATACAAATAAACTTTTAGGTATAGACAAACCAGTAAGCGAAGCATCTTGAATACTTTCTACAAAGCCAGATTATGCTACAAGACCCAGGTTTTGTACAAGACTGATCTGGAGCAACTTCTTCATGAACAGGAAAGAAAATTGGGGGGAAAAAAAAGGAAAAATATTCAGACTTTTAAGGAAACATTTTATCATCATAGTAAAAAAATAAAGGTTCTTGCATTTATAGCCGCTTTGCAGAGAAAGCAGTCCTGGTGAAGTGACGGCAAGTAGAAAATAGAATTTGACAGACAGAAAGTAGTAATGGATTTGAAAGGCAATGCTGTGAAACTTGTTGAACCACAGCAACTCCCATATCATTAAGAGAGATTCTTAGTTTGAAAACAAGTTGCTACTGCAAGATATTGACCAGCTGGGAGGCTATCTATACATGGAATATCATGACAGAGGCCTGCACTATTATAAAGGGCCAAAGCTTCATTATAATGAAGAGTTGTAAGAATTCTAAGGTAGCTGGAAAATTAAGCTTATTCGTTCCAAATGGTGATTTTTGCTCTCTTAAAGCTTAGTTCATGTAATGCAGAGCTGGGTTAAATACTGTATATTTTGATTTCTCTTTCACAGAATCATATGATGACTAGGACTTCTTTTTTCTTAAAGTCCTTTATCTGCTGAATGACAATGATACAGCTTATGATACAGTTTATCTGAATAAAATTATGTTAGAATAGGAGACTTCCATCCATTTAGGAAATCAATGGCATTTTCATAAATAGTCCTGGGCATGGTCCTGGGAAACCTGCTCTATATTGGCCCTGCTCTTGGCAGGGGGATTGGACAACATGAGCTCCAGAGGTCCCAGTCTCAAACAGTCAGTGATTCTTCATTAAGTCTGAAAACAATGGCTTTATGAGGGTCATGAGGATTTATAAATAGAATGAGAGGGCATGTCATACTTACAGCTATCTACTCATGAAGGTGTCTCTTTGTGGCCTGTCTATGATTTCAGAAGAATATTCTTCAGAACGGGGCAATTGGTAGGGAAGGAGTTGGCTTTCTAAGACATTATCTTTCATTCATGTAATGCATGACAGAGAAGACCCTTTTTTGTACAGTACAAAGCTTAAACCCCAGATATTCTCACTGCCACTCTGGGTGAGTTGTCTTACTGGGCTACAAGTAATAATGATAGCAAAAGCCAGAAATTCTTCTCAAGTAGTATTCACTGTTCATGACTATGGCTCATCAGGGAACAAAAAAGACCCACAGCGGTATGTGAAAGATCTGAACAGAGAACATGGCAGGACAGAATCTCAGGCAGGCAAAAGTAATGGGTATAATTTGCCCTTAGTGTCTCCCAAAAGCAACATCAAATTCAAATATTATGATGCAGGAAGAATAATACCAATGACTAACTAAAAAGGTCCATCTCCTTCTGTATGGCTAGTAAAACACAGTAATTGATCCAGATCTATCAGCCCTGACATAGAATATATTCTTTTCATTGAACAATCAGGTCACTCTCAGAGTCTTCCTTAAATCAAAAAGTGGCACTTCTGTTGATCCTCTGCTCTTGATCAAAACAAACACACACATATTTTAAATCAAATTCTCACTGACCTGTCTTTCAAAAGATGAAATATCAACTATATGAGCTTCATACTGTTCTTAGACAAAAAGTAAGATTTACAGTAAGATCAGTGGTTTCAAAAGGAATTTGCCCTACACTGATTTCACTATGAAGCTTTGAAGGGATCACAATCTGCAAAGCATGAACACGTGCACTGCAGTGATAGACTGTGTTCAGGTCTGTGTATCTACAGTAAGTACTGGTTGCACAAAATGTTATATCACTTAACACCATTTGAAGAACATAGCAGACCAAATTTGCTTTTGGTCTGTACAATGCAAGAGCAGCTATACAGTATGGTACAAGTGTTTTATTGATCTGTAAGTATTGTAGCATAGTGCATTACAGACATAACATCTAAAATATTACACATGAGCAGAACCTTAAATTTAGTACAACTGCTTTTTCAGGATCCTACAGTAAATCACTCTATAATATATAACACACTGTTAGGTATAGATATAAACACAAAAAAATATGGCAGTGCAATTTATGCTGCTTTTATCAACATGCTAAATATTAAGGTAATGTTTTCAGAGGAAAACATTGTGCCTCACATAAGAAAAAAAATCAAAACCACAAAAAACAACCCTTACCCTACACTAGTATCTTTACTTTCTGAAAAAGCTGGTAATGTACCAACTCCATTGATTTCAGTAGAGAAACATCAAGAATGAGTTTAATTAAATTAATTAAATAGTAGTCATAACAAAACATATGAACTTAGTTTTATTATAATGCCATCAAGGTGACAGTTTTCTCCTGAGTTGCACATCAGCAAAGCCATATAAAAAGTATACAAAACAAAGTCGTTTGCCTAAATCTCGTGTCTTGTCATGATCCCATTTCCATTTATACTACTGCATCATTTAAAGTCCTCAGTCATGGCCCCAGTACAGTTGGCAATGTAGTAATCGTATACTAAAATCAATTCTAAATTAAGTAAGCATCACTCCAGCTTAAAAGACATAAAAGCAGTTTAACTGGATCACTGGAAACTCCCTCTGCATAAAAGGAATTTCCACAAATATCACAGAACCAGCTCATGCACTCCGTACCACACTCTTCAAAGCCTCAAGCATGGGAGGGGTGGTTCAGGAAACGTTAACTGTTGTCACGGGCGGCTAGAGGCCAGCATAAACTAACCCTTCATCACATCACACTAAAGGCCAAAATGGTCCAGAACAGGCCAAGCATCAGAAGGCTGACAAGCCTCTGTTAGTCTCCACTCCTCCCATATTCACACTGAACTTTCTCAGACTACAGGACTGCCCTTGCATTGCTCAGCTGCCTCACAAATTAAGGAAGAAAACATAACCCAACAGAATACATTCAATTCTTACACCATAATTCAAGTGAAGAAGGATGCAAAGGGTAACAAAGAAGTGAGAAATTTTAAAATTACAAGTTTTTAAGTACAAAAGAAATAGTAGGTGACCAAAGTCAAGAATTAACTTCAAAGGAACAACGCATGGAAAAAGAATTGACTTGTTTCAAAGATGTACTAACAAATGTCTAATGGAACAACATCCTTTTTAAGGAGACAAAAATCCTAAGATGACTAAATGGCAAAAGTAAAGAGGCAACAGAAGAAATATTGATGAAAAATGCAGTGTAGATGCAAGTAAAACCATCAAGAAGAAATGATTTAAAGGAAAAATATATGTTGGGAGCTAGACTGAGTGAAAAAAGAAAATTACACAGGAGAAAAGCAGAGTATCAGAGGGGACAGCAAGCAATATAGTGAAGAATAATAAGGCTTTCTACAAATACATAAAAGGAAAGAAGACAGTAAAGGATAAAAAGAACACATTAAAGTATAAAACAGATGCTTAGATACAGGATGACGCAAGGTTGATGGCAGGATTAAACGCCTCCTTCACGGGCATCATTCTCTTCAGGAACTGTGGAGAATATATTGGGAAACATGAGGCTAACACTGGTCTACCAGATCAATTAAGTAGCAAAATGCTGTTTTTACAGCACACTAAAAAGTTAAGAAGGACAAATGTAAATTAACATACTGTTTCATATTGGAATAATCTGGCACAGTATGGACTGAGAACTCATAACTCCCTCTGTCTCTTATCTGGTGTTACACCTTAATCAGACACAGATCAGACATGTGCAAGTAGCCTATACAGTGATTTTTTGTAACAGACGTAATTTCAACTCCATCTGCAGTTGAATGGGGCATCTGGGTACAAGGTATTACACACTATGAAAGACAAGACTAATTTCATTATATATGAAT
>NW_008672933.1:0-25928 GCF_000695815.1 Acanthisitta chloris
GGTACCGGGACACGGGGCACGGGGCACGGGATGTGGTACATGGGTACAGGACATGGGCATGAGGCACGGGACGTGGACACGGGGCGTGGGATGCGGGGCACGGGATACGGGACACGGACATGAGCCACAGGATAGGCGACATGCATACAGGACGCGGACACGAGGCACGGGACGTGGACACGGGGCACCGGACGTGGATACAGGACACGGGCACGGGATACGGGACCCGGGACATGGACACGAGGCACAGAATACGGGACACGGGACATGGACACGGGATGCTGGACCCGGGCACAGGGCACGGGACAGGGGCACAGGATACAGGACATGGTCACGAGGCACGGGATGCGTTCACGGGGCACAGGACGTGGAATCAGAGCATGGGACACGGGACATGGACACGGGATGCTGGACCCGGGCACAGGGCACGGGACAGGGGCACAGGATACAGGATATGGTCACGAGGCACGGGGTGTGTACACGGGGCACAGGACCACAGGACGTGGAATCAGAGCATGGGACACGGGACATGGACACGAGGCACGGAATACAGGACATGGGACGTGGACACGGGGCATGGGACACAGGACACGAGACACAGAGCATGGGACACGGAACACGGGGCATGGACACAGGGCACAGAATAGCAGACACGGGCACGGGACATGGCCAGGGACACAGGACATGGGCCGGCCCAGGGTGGCAGAGTCTGGAAAGTTGTCCAGCGGAGCCTTTGGGTTCACCCCAGCAGGGGCTGAGCTCACACCGGGATGGGTCTGGTCACCACGTGGGGGTTAGGTCTGAGCTCCTCTGAGCCCTTCACGTGGGTCACGATGGGATCTCACTGCCCTTCCCTCGTGGCCTGGGATGCTCTGACAGCTCTCAGCCTCATCTGGAGGTGTTTAAGCTGTGTGTGGTTCTGGCACTGGGTGTGGAGCAGCTCTCTTAGGAGAAAAGGCTGAGGGAGTTGGGCCTGTTCAGCCTGGAGAAGAGATGACTGAGAGGGACCTCATTAATGTGTACAAGTATCTGAAGGGGGTGCCAAGAAGGCAGATCAGGCTCTTCTCTGTGGTGCAGAGCAATAAAACAAAAGGTAACAGGCAGAAAGTTATGCACAGGAAGTTCCACCTGAATACAAAGAAGAACTAGTGAACTAGTTGTGGGAGTGCTGTGAACTGCAGAAGGAGGTGCTTTGCTCTTGGAAGTTTGAGGAAAGGAGAATTAGAATGGATTAAATAGACACTTTCAATTTTTCAAAGTTGCTGTTACAGTGATTCTGGCCTGTTTTAATTAGTGTTCTTAAAATATTGTGCAGGAATGTGTGTGAATTAAGTATTTGATGGGATTTATCCTGATTATATCAGGTAGCTTGGGGTGGGATACCACCACCATCACTTTTCTGGTAGTGAATGTTGGTGGAAGGAGGTTCTGGTTTTGGTTGGTTGCCAAAAATGTGAAGAAACGAGTGAAAAAAGTAATAGAGGCTGAAAACAGTTTGTGGGAAGGCAAAGTCAGAGTGTGCAGCTGGGGATGGGGAAGAGAGAGGGGGAAAATGAGTCAAAATTGTGCAGTTATTTCACATGTTTCAGGTGTTTTGCTGTTGTGTGAGGGGAAAACAAGTTTGTTAGAAAGGGCTGAGGGACAGCAAAGAGCTTTGGGGACCAAAGGAAGTTTAGTTTTCCTCTTCACTGTGCCTGGAGGGATGGATATGGGGAGAGCAAAAGGTTTTCTTACATGATTAAAGATAAGTTGCAGAAGAAGAAATAAAGAGCTCAGAAATGCTGAGAGTTGGCAGAAGCATAAGTTGGAGTGAAGTCCAGGCCATCCCTCCTGCCCACAGGAAGAAGGAAGCCTAGGGGTAGGTTTTAATGTGATCTGGAGGTTTGCAGAGCATTTGAGATAGGCTTTTTAAAGTGTTCTGCTCATTTGCTGGTGAAGCTGGATGAAGTCCTTGAGGGAAGAGCACTAGATGTGACTTCAGATTGCTCTTTGTGTTTCAGTAGTGTCAGAAGTCTCAGACGTGGTGGTGGATCTGTCAGAGTAGGAACTGTCTAGCTGCAAAAGTCAAACTTAATTTCTTTAGTCAGGGAATGGGTGATTCCAGAAGTAAGGACTCAATCTGTGGGCTGATGTTTGTGATCACTACGGTGTTGTGTTGTTCATTGTCAGTCATTAATGACTCTGATTTGTTTGTTGGCATTAAAGCAGTTTGGTGCTCAGAAAAGGAAGCTCCAGTCAGCACATGGAAACCCACCCGTGAAACGCAGGCGTAAACCATCCACAGGCACCTTCAAGAAATGTGCAACAGAAGCTGAGAGCAGGGAGAAGGGAAGTTCCTCACAGAAACCTGTTCCTAAGAAGCAGTTGACTGACAACCACAATGACAGCCAGAAGAACAGACCATTCGTTAAGACTTCCAGCCTGTTTAAAAACAACCCTGACATCCCCACAATCCACAGGTATTTTAGACAAATGGGAGGGAAAAACCTTTTTCAGTGCCTTGAAATTTAGTGTCTTGCAGACAAATGAGAGGGAAAAACCTCTTTCAGTGCCTTGAAATTTAGTGTCTTGAATTCTTGCTCTTACTTGAGCACATCAGCTGCTTGGTGTGGTTTCATTGCTGTTTGTTAGAATGCTGTCAGATAATTTTTAACCCTGCTGTGTGCTCTGTTTGGTTTGTTTCCCTAACTCAGGAAGGATAATTTTTAACCCCGCTGTGTGCTTTGTTTGGTTTGTTTCCCTAACTCAGGAAAGCAGTGCAGCAGGTGCAAGAAAGTGTTTTCACTACAGATTCTTTCAGCCAGTTGGACCTCCACCCACATCTGGTGAGTGGCAGAAAGGCTGAACACCTTGAAACATGGTATTTTGGGTGGGGAGCAGGTTGGAGAGCTGTGAGGTGCACCTGTATTCATGGAGACGTGGACAGGCTTGTGCAAGTCCTTCACCTGATTTTGCTAGTGTCTTAGTGATGTGGACAGGCTTGTGCCAGCCCTTCACCTGATTTTGCTAGTGTCTTAGCTGAACGTGCTGTCCTGTGTCCTGACCAATCCCCAAACACAGCAACCTTCACTGTGCTGCTGTAACGCCAAAATCCACAGAAAACCAGCAATGGTGTAATTCGTCCTCAAACACAGCAACCTTCACTGTGCAGCTGTAACGCCAAAACCCCACAGAAAACCAGCAATGGTGTAATTCTGATTGATTAAGAAGTATTTTGAGGACATGGCAACTTTACACCTGGTTGCTCTGGGCCAGTAATGTAGAGAATAAACATCAGCCTTGTGGTTTTTGCTCTAGCTTGTACTACAAGATGAAACAAATGGAACACTTTGACAAGGAAACCTATTTACTCCTCTGTATTGTCTCTCTCTAGGTCTCCACAATCAACACTGTCCTAAACATAAGTAGCATGACCAGGTAAGCAAATTAATGCAAAACCTTTGCACTCTACCCCTTCAAGCCAATCATCTGGGATTGTTTCACTGTATGTAACTGGTGTGTGGAGACCACAGTACCTGCTGTCCCATTTGCTTTGGGGTTTGTTGCTTTCAAAGTTTGGGATGAGAAATAACTTGCAGGTTGCAGATCAGGCCAGTGGTCACAGCTGAAGGTGGAACCCTGGAGTCCTGCCTTCTAGTTTGGTACCTGAGTCACAAAATCATCTTTTCTCAGTTTAGCACATCTGATGCCTATCTAGTGGCTTTGCTTAGGAATCACCTCAACTGGTGTAGCTACACAGCAGAGATGAATCTGTGGAATTTGGGCTAAACAGTCACTGCATGTTAAAGCCTTAGGATTCTGTGTTGCATTTCTATTTCCTGACCTGTTCTGTGTCTTACACAGTGTTCAGAAGCAAACAATTCCTGTGCTCCTGCAAGGCAAAGATGCTCTGGTGAGATCTCAGACTGGTTCAGGTCAGTATTGAATTGTCAGTCTCCTTCCTTAGGGCATATTAACTGGACCCCAGTGCCAGGCTAGGCAGGCTGGTGTGGCCTGCCAGGACACAGAGAGGTGCTGTGCAAGCTTCTGTAAGAGCTCATGGGTGGGATTGGGTGTGGGTGTGCAGCTTCCAGCCATGGCACATGAGTCTCTTCCCAGGCTCCTGCCCTGGCTGCAGGTGCAGAGCTGAGCAGCACATGCTCTTACCCTGCAAACTCATGTGCAAACTCATCTGCTTGTTTTGCAGCAGTCTGGGTCTCCCCTTTCCTTGAGTTGCTGGGGATGTTTATTTAGGTAGATCTGAGTGGGCTACTACCACCTCTCTCATTTAATTAACCCTTTGGTGAATTGCCTGTCAATCTTCCATGCTGGAAACTCTGCTAAATTGAAGCTTTTCCAAACTCTAACTGCAGCTTAAGAATGGTGGTACAAATGGTGCTTTAATTTGCTGCAGTGCTGTAGTTGCCATGTATTTTTTGATGGAAAGTTTTCTTACTTTCTCCCTTTTTAAAAAGGTAAAACTCTTGCCTATGGGATTCCACTTGTACAGTCTTTGCAAGGAATGGAATCCAAAATACAGGTAGGTACAACAGAATTAAATGTATTTGCTTTTGAGATTAAGATTAATAAAAATCCAGTGCTTTGTAGGCATTGCTGTCTCTTTTTGATAGAGAGGTCAAGCAGTCTGTCTTCCCCTTTGTGCATGTGACACGTGTGATCCTTCTGTGCTGTTGAGGTACAGCTGATACCAGAACAGTGTTAGCCATTGCTCCATGCAAGGGGAATTTGTAAATGGGCTAAATTACCAGGTTTGGAGTAGGCAGAGTGCACAAGAGATAATGGTCTGGAACCTGGGAGAGCTGAAAACAAAGGTTACTGCCATGCCTGTTAGGAGTAGTAAGTTTCTCATCTTTGGCATGGAGTGAGATGTGATATTTGCTCCCAGTTTGGATCATCTGGTTGACCAGAAAATGCTGTTGGAGATCCTCCATCTCTTTATGGAAAGGTATCATCCTCACTTAGGGGTTGAAGTGTTTCCAACCATCCTGGATTGTTACTATCTGCAGCAGTTACTTACAGATCACTGTGCATCAAGCAGGAGAGTATTTCTGCAACTCAGAGATACAAGAGTGAACCAATATGTGTATGGAATAAAATGTTGGGTTTGACCATGAGCAGGTTTCCCAGCAGGAAAGAGAAACCATTGCAGCATTGATATGTGAAAGACTTGATTCATTTACAAGCTGAGAGGCAGAAATACCCTAAAATGCTGTGTACAAACTTGCACTAAACCCCTCAGAATTCACTGTGTTGGCCAACAGCAGTGAGATGTGGAAGTACTCTGTTTATTGGTGGTAAATTCTCAGTGGATCTCCTGTTCTCTGCTTGCAGCGCAGCCATGGGCCCTATGCACTCGTGCTAGTCCCAACAAGAGAGGTAGGTGACCTTTTTCTTTCTGAATCTGGGCACTGGGTGGGTGTGGGTCCCCCAGGAAAGGTGAACTCACATTTCTCCTGTTAGGAAATGCTCTGTCCTTTTGCTCAGATCTTGCCCTCATAGGGAGTTGTCATCATAGAATCATCATCATAGAATCACTGTACAATTTAGGGCTTGGAATGGACCTTACAGATCATCTAGTCCCAACCCCCTGCCCTGGGCAGAGACACCTCCTCGCTAGATCAGGTTGCTCAAGGCTTGTCCTTGTCCAGTGCCATGCCAGAGAAAGGCAGAAGGGAATCCTGAGTGTTCCTCATGCAGTTGGAAATCCTTGTGAAGACAGCAGAACCTCTCCAGCTCAGTGCTTGCCTCATGCCTAGCTCATACAGGGGGAGTGAGTAAAGCCAGTGAAATCAGCTTTGCAAAAGTGCAGGTTTATACAAACATTTCCCTTTTAAAGCCAGCAGTGAATGCTGAGGACGAAGCCTCCAAGAGTTGGTTTCTCCACTGAACTCTCTTCTGCTTAATTTATATTATTTGCCATTGCAAAGGCAATGTCAGAGGAGAGGATCAACCTTTTCCTTTTTTTTGTGTGTCAAATGATAATGACTTCCATGTGGAGCACTGATTGCAGGTATCTCATTTGGGGTCCAATATTTTATGCAACCTGCAGTGCAATATCTCTGCTCAGTTCTGCGAAAGGAGAAAGCTCTGAAGCTATTTAAATTTTTACAACAGCAACTTACTGCCTCTCTAGGATGCTGTGTGAATACTAAGCATGGAGGAAACTGTGAGCTTGTTTCAAGGGCTGCCAGGGAGAGTACTTAGGAAGATAATTTGTAATTATAGTTGGTATTACTTTGTGTTGGGAGCAATGGTCTCTCTTGAGAAAAGAAATGCAGAGGTAGGAAGATCCAATGGTGTGATCACTCCATGGATCAGGTGAAGGATTAGTGTGGGCTGCCCTGACTGCCACAAGATAACTAACCTATGGGTTCCCTTTTCATAGTGGTTTTCATCTAGAGTTTTCCCTTTTCCAGTGGAGCAAAATATTCTGTGTCTTCAGCTTGTTTTCTCCCCAGGGCGTTCATGGAAGCCAACAGAAGTCTCTCTTGTCCTGAGGGGTGGTTTGTGCAGCTGAGCCAGTAGAGAGGTTTTTGAACAGGTCCAAATAGAATAAAAGAGAGGAGACCTTATCACCCTCTATAACTCCCTGACAGGAGGTTGGAGTCAGGTGGGAGTTGGTCTCTTCTCCCAGGCAACCAGCAGCAGGACAAGAGGGCACAGACTCAAGCTCTGCCAGGTTTAGGTTAGGTATTAGGAGGAGATTTTTTTATGGAGAGATTGATCAGGCATTGGAATGTGCTGCCCAGGGAGGTGGTGGATTCACCATCCCTGGAGGTTTTCAAGCTGAGACTGGATGTGGCACTTAGTGCCATGGTCTAGTAACCACGGTAGGGTTGGACTCGATGGTCTTGGAGGTCTTTTCCAACCTGGTTGATTCTCTGCTTCTATGATTATTCAAGAGAAAAAAAATTAATAAGCAGCTTCTAAATAAAAATTAAAGATGTATTTAGAATTCTGATGATACACATAACTAGATTAGCTTACAGATTTTTGAGCCATAGGGACTTGTAATCCAGAAAGACTTTGTCAGAGCTCATTTTCTTTTGTTCATTTCCTTAGCTTGCACTCCAAAGTTTTGATACAGTGCAGAAACTACTTAAGGTAAGAATCCAATGCTTTGTGTTCTTCTTCTTCCTTGAGCCTCTTGCTGTAAGGTGCTAAGCAACTTCACTTCCTGTGGATCCAGCTGGATGTTTAAGGAAATCCAGTGCCTGGCAAGATGTATGGTCCTTAAAGATAAATGTGTTTAAGTATGTGATTTCCCTGTGGCATGTTTTGAACTATTACATGAGCAATTAAGTGATTAATTATGGCACCTTTGCTGCACATGTTTTCATAAACAAGCAGAGTTGATTTTCACAGCAATTTGTTTTTAGAAATCCCTTTCATTGTTTCAGTCTGAGTTATGAGTGGAAACTCTCACAGTGACAAGGACCATTTTACTGAAGCTAATCCTGGACAGATGGGTTTCAGATGGGGAGTAGAACTTGGTGAACTGCTTTGCCAGCTGAATGACTGGAGAAATTAGAAGGTTTTTCAAATCATTAAGTGACAGTGCTTTCCTTTAATCGAGGCAGAGTAACTTACCATGGGGCTGGAAGGTATCTAAATCATGTGTCTGATCCATATTCCTACTCCCTCTTCTTTGATTCCTTGAAATAGTAATGTACTTCCCAAGTCTTTTTGTTTTTTCTGTTCCAAGTAAGATTTTGTTGTGTCATGCTGAGGTTTAAAGTACTTCAGTCTTCTTCCATGGCAATTAGGAGTCACTATGAGTGAACCCCTGATGTCCTTCAGAGGATGAATGTGGTCAGTCTGGACTCAGCCCCTTTGGTTTTTTTGTGTTAACATATAATGTGTAGTCACCATAAAGTCCAGTGTAAACTGTCACAGTGACCCAAACCAGGAGTTTTAGATCATGATCTGACTGGCCCTGGGAAGGGCTGGACAGCTGGAGGGTGTGATGTGATTGTGTCAGCCCTGAGAGAGAAAAAGGCAAGTTGAGCTGCTCCCAATGCAATCACCCTAATGCCAACTGCTAAGGTGTCATTGCCTGCATCTTGCTTGGACATCTTCCTTACTTTAAACCTTGCAAAAAAACTTTATGTAGAAACTGTTCTGTAGGAGTGTTTCTGGCAGGCAGTGCAAACTTAAGCCTATTTCCCAGTCACTCATGTGTGCAGCCCCTACAAGCTGTGCTCTGCTGCTGCCCTGTGCTTCCTCTCCAGTGAGGCAGTGGCAGTGCTGTGCTTTGATTGTCTTCCCTGGAAATATTGGGCAGTATTAGATTCAGTGAAGGATTGGATCTCATTAAAATAAGCCACAAAAGCTCCTGCAGCATTAGCAATGCTGCCATGTGATGTTCACAGGCACAGGGACTGTGTGCACGTAGAGCTGTGTGTTTTTAGAAACTTTGTAGATCCTGTGCTTTTCTTAAGTTTTCCTTGGCCACAGCAAGATCTTGCTTAAAAGCAAGATGAAGAAATAGCATCATAGCTTGTCTTTGAACATTGAGGCTACGTGGGGAGAAGGAAAAGGAATATTGTTGTGTGGTTGGAAGTGGTACAAAACTAATTGCATTTCCATCTTTTTGGACAACGTGGGCAGGGAGTTACCTGGCTAGAACTGAAGGTGCCATTGATAGGGAGCTGTGGGTGAGAGAGTGCACGTTGTTTATGTCTGTTAGATCACACCAGATGCACACTGCTGACAGCCCCAGTCCCTTCTTTGTTTGCCCAGAAACATCATTTTTGATTAGGCTTTGTGTCTTTATTAAGAAAAATCAGTATTGGTCTTGTTTTTCCGTTCTGTAGCCATTTAACTGGATTGTGCCTGGAGTGCTAATGGGAGGAGAAAAGAGAAAATCAGAAAAAGCCAGGTAGGAAGTCAACTCCTTAAATTGTATTTTGGGTCCTTCTGCTCTACAGTGTCTTTAGCTGTTACTCTTCTTGAGAGTGTTTTTCTTCCTGGGAGGGAGGATGGTGAGTTTGGATCAAGCTGTGATCCCCTTGGATCTTCCACAGACACAGTGAGTAGGTCAGCAAAAATTTCCCCAGTTGGATCTGTTTCTAAAATGTTGATGAGCCTTCTGAGAAGATGATCTCTTGTGTCAGTGGGTTTTTTTCCTCTCCTGACAAACACCTCTATTTGCTTACCACTGTGTGCTGCCTACGGTATTTGTTATGGGGGAAATTGCTTTCTGGAGAAGAGATTTCCTGGTGTTAGAAATCCCTTTCTTTTTCCCTTTTCAAGAATTGAATTGTAAGCTGGTAATCCAAAGTGAAATTTTCATTTCTCTATATAAGCATACACAAAAAGAAGTTTACTCTTGACAGTAAAACAAGCACTCAATTAGGAAAGAAAACCTAGCTGGGGTGTGTTAGGTTGTTTTTTTTAACATTAATATTTCTTTCCACCCTGTCCTTATCCCTGACTATGCCTCTGAGTATCAGTGATGATCAAGATAAATTGTAGCTGTGCAAGAAATTGCAGTTTTAATCAGGGAGAAAGTCCTGTCCCTAATTTTCCTGTGGCTCTTTTTCCCTGTAGGTTCCAGTTCCTCACTCTGTGTTCCTATTCCAGAGTTACTGCTGACCTGTATGTATTTTTTTTTTCTCTTTTGGGTTTCTTTTTTGCTTGAAAATCTCAACAGATTACGTAAAGGGATCAATATCCTCATTTCCACTCCTGGTCGCCTGGTTGATCACATCAAGTCCACAGAATGTATTCACTTCCGTCGTACTCAGTGGCTGATTATTGATGAAGCAGACAGGTAAACTTCCCAGATGGAGACTAATTATTAGACCCTCTGCATCATAATTCACTAAATATTAAAAAAAAAGTACAAGAGAGAGCGTCATCTTAAACCACTCATGCTCAGTGGCCTCAGCCAAGCACTACATATCTGGGATTAGGAAGCAACATCCACTTTGGACAGATCATTGTACAATTCTTCATTGCAGAGATGTCATGTCATATTAAGATTTTCTCCTCGTTCTTTCCTACAGCATCTTTGATCACCTCTGCTGTTTTTGCAGGATCCTGGACCTGGGCTTTGAGAAGGATTTAACTGTGATACTCAATGCTTTAAATGCTGAGAGAGAGACACGCCAGAATGTGCTGCTCTCAGCCACCCTCACAGAAGGTGAGTGATAGGTGGGGACTCTTGTAGCTGAAACATGCACAGGCACCTTCAGAATAGTTGGTTGAGTCTGATTCTATCACAGCCCTTTGCAGAAATGCCTATTAATGTCATTGGCTTATGGCACTTGTCCTTCATTAGTGGAATTTCTGTCAATGGATATACTTACATGGTCTTTACATATGTCTCCCAAATTCCAGAGCAAAGTCACCATGAACCTGGGAAGCACTGATGGGTTTGTTTGTTCTATAAACACAAAATTAAGGCAGAAAACTAATGACAAGAGAGCTGTTGTGTGATTTGCTCTGTATCGTACAAGCAGTCAGTTGACTCCTGGACTCTTGATAGAGTGAAAATCTGTTGGTTTTTTCCACACAGACATTTAAAAACAGGAGTGCCAAGTGCTGTCTGTCCATAAAGACATTTATGCAATGTAAAGTAGCACAGTTGGCTGAAGTAGTGTCTTGTGAGGGTTTTGCTGACATCCACAGCAGCTCAGCCTAGTGAGTCCTCAAGAGTCTGAGGTTTGTGGAGGTGTTCTCAGTGTCACTAGTTCCTTTACCTTCACTCCTTTTCACTGGATAGTGTTAGTTGTTTTTTTCCTGTGAGTACATCATGGCAGACCAGACTGAAGCTCTTGTATTTCTCACTGTCTGTGGTTTAGGAGTGACACGACTGGCTGATATCAGTTTGAATGATCCCATCAGCATTTCCATAGCAGATGACATCCAGAAAGTGCTTGAACCAGCATCACCAATGGATAGAGCAAACAGTAGTTCATCAAACTGCATGGAGCAGGAAAACTTTGCTGTTCCAGAGAAGCTCAAGCAGTACTTCGTGATGGTCCCTAGCAAATTGAAGCTTGTCACGTTAGCAGCTTTTATCCTTGAGAAATGCAAGGTGAGACTCTGTTTGCATTTATATTACTAAGTAGCCCTTTGCCCTTTCCAACTCCTTTATCTGTTTCTCTGTCAAGGATAGCATGGATTTAGATCCAGGGCTTTGAAGTGCATCTAGTGTACAGTGAGCCACAAGAGAGCTGAGGTGCTGTTGTGTCTTTCATGCTGGCTGTGAGATACCCATGCAGCATATACTCATACTTCTTTCACGGGCTCAGTCTTTGGTGTCAAACTCTGTAATCCTTTTTCCAGATAATTATATCTCCAGAATTGTAAGCCACCTGGATCTTGGGATGATCAGGGAATGGGGAGAAGCCTGTGAAAATGGTCATGTGCAATCTTCTTGTTTTTCCTGCAGTTTGAAAAACACCACAAGATGATCATCTTTTTCTCCAGCTGTGAACAAGTGGAATTCTACTATGAGCTCCTTATAAAGGTCCTTTCAGGAGGGCCAGAGTCAGAACAACCTGGACGTTCTTCTCTCTCCCCTGTGTGCTTACAGTTTCTACGCCTGCATGGCGACATGGAACAGGAAGTAAGCATTCTCAGAATGTCAGGATTTGCAGTTTTATTCCTTACTCCCTGTGATTTATTAGGTGGTTATTTTGGGGAGGAGGGCAGAAGAGAGGACAGAGAGTCATTTCACCTCTAGGGGCCTCACTCTTCCATCTGCTAATGAGAATAAGGATATTGTCCCATTTCTGAAAAGTACCTCGATAGCTGTATCTGAAAAACACAGCTGAAGAGGCTAGAGGTGTTATTTCTTCCTGCAGGCTGAGGCAGCCATTCTGTATTCCCACTGGGTGCACTTAAACCATTTTTGTCTCTGTGGTTCTCTCTCATGCAGTCAAGACAGACTTTTAATGCCAAAGGAAAACCTTACCCAAGCCCCCAGATGTTGCTACCTAATAAGTTGCCCCCATTAGAGAGGGATGGAGCTGTTTGGCTTTGGTTTTGAAGAACAGTGTCTTGACAGACTGTTCTTCTCCCTGGGATGGAAATAATCGCAGTGTAACAGTGATTACCCCAATGTAGAGGTAGGTTTTAGCCAGATAGACCTGAGGGAAGAGGTTGCAGCTTGCTACAGAGAGCTGAGAGGCCAGGAGAAGAGTGTCAAATGAACTGTCACTGCAGCATTGCTCTCAATAGCTGAGAGACCTCCCTTGGAAGTTGAGCCCCTGATCCTGCCCTTGGTCTATGATGGAGAGAGTTGCTGCTTTACTCTGAGCTGCACAGCAGAGATGGTAAATGAATAGAGCTCTTCTGCTGAAGCAAGAGGTGAAGAGCCATTGTTTTTCTCACTCATTCCCATCCTGTGGAGACCAGAAACATGTGCTTTGCTGTCCCTGCAGTCTGGCCTTTCCTCAACCTGCCTGCCTGAGCAAGTGAGCAGGCCTGGTCTGGCCCAACTCTACCCTGACCAGCTGTTAAGCCAACAGAACACCACTAAGTAGCTGGCACCAGGGGAAGGGTTTTGCCTTTTTAGTACCCAGTGTGTAATTAGTGCTTGATGTCTTCAAATTAAGAGCATTAATGGAGCTAAATTGTGGATCCCATATGGTACTGCTGAGCACGGCTGCTGTCATTGTCAACAAGATACAGCGTGCTCTCTTCTTTAATTTTTGTCAGCAGAGGGTTCAGTGTGTCAGCAAGGCCCAAGCTTCCCTTCTCTTCTAGAACAGTACCTCTAGCTGGGAGTCAAGTGTCTAAGGTTTCTTCTGTATCATCAACATAATAGGATGATCTCTTATCTCCTAGCCAGAACTCTGGGAACAAAGGCTTGAAACGTGGAAACAAGGATGTTTTGGAAGGAGGATGCAAAAGGACAGAAAGGAAAAGGGGTTTTCTGAGGCCAGAGAAGGCCTGAGCTCTGAAAAGGAAGAGAGCAAATGGAATTGGATCAAGGGAGTGTGTGTGCTCAGTTGTTTCCCACAGCAGAGCAGGGGGAGTGTGGGTGCAGAGGTGATCCTGGCAAGTGAAGACCAGGTGCTGCTGAGGCCTTTGGTTAGTAGTGCTCAGAGATTGGCTTGTCAGATAGCAAATATCAATGTGAGTTGGGGACTCAGTTTTTGTGGCTTTTATCAAGAAGAAAACACACCCCAGAGTAGTTAGTTAAACTAACTGGAACATGCCAGGGAAGGTTTGGAGGCTGACAGACCAGGAAACTTTTGGAGGTATCTGAGGAGCTATACTGGGTTCCTGCAGTTCTGGTGCTCAATGGCTCAGAGATTTCTGGTGGGGTAGTTTGGGATTTGGGGGTGTGGATGGCCCTGCCTGGGGGCCTGAGCTCGTGTTAGAATTGGGGCTGCAGGAGTTCTGCTGGTGCCAACAAGGCTGGGGAGCACCTGTCCCTGCCCCCCATGGGAAGGAACAGCCTTGTCCCAGTGTCAGCAGCCCTGTTGGTGGCCTTTGCCAGTGTGAGGGAGGGCACAGGAGGGTGCCCTGCCTGCAGGACCCAGCAGTCCTGCCTCCTTGTCCCCTTGGACAGGGATTTCTGGCCAGGGTCTCATCTCTGCTATTGCTTTGAAGACTTGCCCCTCAGCATTTCACGTGAGCCACTGTGCAGCTGAGCACCCCCAGTACTTGATAATTCCACAGGCAGTGCAGGGGCTGTCTGCATGCCCCATTGGGCACATGATGAGGCTGATCTCTTGTGATGTGATTATATCTCTGTGTCAACAAAATGGGCTTATCCTGCCCATCCTGTGACTGGACAGACAGCAGCGAACCTGTCCAGCTTTTTCTTGCATTCACAAAAAGCCTCTGTTGCCCATAAAGTATGCCAGTGCTTCTGTTGGTGCTGCCTAATCTTGTGGATCCCATCTCCATGTGAAACAGTTCCTGGTTTTTGGCACACACAGGCCATGCTTCTGTGCAAACCACGGAGGTGTTGGCTGCTTTGATTTGACCAAATGCATCCAGGCTTCCCCCAGACACTGTACCTTCCTACCTGGCACCACACCTGTGTGCCACAGATATATTTTTTTCCTTTTGCAGGAAGAGTCTGACTGGAATTCATGAGGACAATCCCTTTGCTTTTGGAGCTGTGCATGATCTAGTGAGCAAGGCAGAGTTGTTAGCTGATTTGCTTTGTGTTTGATTGTAATGTGCATAAGCAATCTTTTAATTCTTCTTTTTCAATCTTCTAGGAAAGAACAGAGGTCTTCCAGGAGTTCCTAAAATCCAAGACTGGCATCTTGCTTTGCACTGTAAGTAACTTGGAGTCCCTTTGCAGCTCCACACTAATGGGCCTGTCTGATCCCTAATGGTAGACCAGAGGATTTGGCACTGAGCTCTAATTCCAGCTCGCTGTCTGACCTTGAGGAAAGTCATCTCCATTTTCTGCATCTCACTTGTTAAGTAAGGACTGGTGCCCTCTTTGCAAACTGTTATGTGACATTTTACTGCAAGTTACCATGCACAGAAAGAATATATGTCTTACACAAGAGGCCACTAAATGTTTTGCATGGTCTTAGGTCTGGAAAAATCTATTCATTTGAAGCTGGAACCTTGCCCTCTCCTTGCAGCCAGTAGAACACAATCCTAATTTGTAGGATACCCCATAACTGCCAGGAAAATTGGATACAATGTGATGTTTCCCAACTTAATAACTACCCCAAGGTTTAAAACAAACACCTGCAGGGGTGGAAAGGGATCATTGCTCTCCTTGTGCCCTTCAAGCTTCCTTCAAGGGTGCTGAGGGAGAAATGGTTGTCCTCTCCTGAAGTTTGCTGTCACCCTCGTGTCGTGGTGGCACCTTCCACCTCTCGTTTCTGACCTGTCTGTGCCACAGCCTGCTGCAGTGGTGCAGAAGGCTGCACGATTTGCTCTCTAATAGTGGCAGCTGTTGATCTGAAAACGTGTGAATCTTGGCGATTTCTACCCACCGCAAACTTGTAAATTACAGCGATCGGGAGTAATTAGAGCTGAGAAACCCTCTCCAGCTCTGAAATGACTCCTCTTCCTGCAGCACGTTATTCTTAAAGGAAACTAGGTGCAATTTTTTTTTCAGAGTGGGGGCTGAATTTTCTCTTATTTTTATGCTCACAGTTCAAACTAGGATTGCCATGTACATATTTGATTTAGCATTGCCAAACTGTATATGGCATCACCTGTAAAATTGTTCCTGTTTCATACTGGTCCTGGTCCTGCTTGTGTGTACAACCTTTCAGTGATTTGGTCAAGGTCAAAATGCATCTTTGCCATGCGTAAGTGTAGCTATAACTTGGCTCCCTTGTATACAGAGGTAATACTTGTGTGTATCAACTGAGGAAGATGACAAAACTTAAGTCATTATGTAGATTAAGTGATTTGAAGGTAAAAAATGGTAAATTCTAAAAAATTAATAGCTGAATTTTGTCATCCTTCATGCACATGGTGCCTATAACTGAGACATTTCAGGGATGTGTCTTGTTATTGAAATTTCCATTTCGTGAGCTTGGAAAGGTGGTGAATGCTCCATTTTAGACAAAGAGAAAGCAGAACCATTGCAGTCTTTGGGCTATCAGTTCCTGGTTGAGACCATTTTTAGGGGAAACGTGGTGGGAAAAATCTGGCAGGAAATGTACAGCTGTTGACAAGGTAGGAAGAGAAGAAGTTGGATAAAGAAATCCCCATGGATGGGATTCCCCTCCTGAGGTACTAGAGATGTGGTTTGATTTCCTGCCATGCCACAGACTGTAGGCAAGTGGATATGGAATTGGGATGACAAAAGTGGCCACATGTCAGCTGAGCAGGGATAGTTGTGGCTTTGCTCCTGACCTGCTATAAACAGGAGGTAAGGTGAATTAACCTGGATTGCCTTGAAGAGGGTGGTGTAAGGTAACCCATTTATCCTAACCCTCCTCCATTTCAATCTCAGCCCCTTTCCATTTCCTGCAAGGCAGGGAAGCAGATCCTGACGGGGACGGTGACTGTGGCTCAGCTGGCACACGGTTAGCGCGTTAAGCACAGTAAGTTGTGTGTCTGAGTCCAAAAATCTCTCTGTGCTTCAGCTCCCCATCTGTAAAATGGGGAAAGTAGCAGTGTTCTATCTTACAGAGATGTTGGGAGGACAAATGCATTGAAACCAGGAGGTGGCCTGTTACCACAGTAATGGGGACCATATGGACACCTTAATATAGAGATACACTTTGCACCAGTCCCACATTACAGGTGCCTCCCCAACGCAGATGTCCAAAGGGCAGCCAGGCACTGTGACCACCTCCTGCCTCTGAGGGCATTGCTTTTTCTGACACTTTTCTTCAGATCAGCAAAAAAAAAAAAAAATTTTACACAAAAAGATGGTTCTGTTCTTCTGCGCCGCAAAAATCGCATTTTGTGCCCGCAGAATTCTGAAACCTGGCTCACAAAAGAGCAACACAAATAATGTTGCTGTCCTTCCCTTGTCCCTTATGCCATGTTCTCCACCCATCTTTCCGCTCTAGTAAGCAATGGGACCTGCTGTTCCTTTTATTAATTTGCTCTATGTCATATGTATATTAATATAGTCCATAAAATATTTTTGCCAGACAATATAAGCTGGCAAGACAAGAAAATAAAGGAGGGCCGTGTATCTCAGAGGGTCTCATCCAGCTTTATTTCTCTCTCCTTCACCAAAGTTCTTTGCGGCTTCCTTTGGGATGTGCCTTTTAAACAAGTTCATCTCTTCCAGGGAGAGAGGAAAGATCATTTGGAGATTGTTTGCTGTTTACTCAGTCACGCTAACTCATCTTGCCAGTTTTCTGGCGGCCCTAGCCAAGAGCTTTCGCCTCTGACAGCTTCTGTGCTCTCCCCTTCCTCCTCTGATTACGCAGCCCAATCTGTCACCCTGCCGACGGGGGTCTCTACCCTGCTGATGGCTTTCCACACTCGGCAGTAATGACTTTTGGCAGCCCGGGAAGGCGCGAGAGCTTCTTCCCCAGCTTGGAGAGCCGTTAGGCCCTCTCTGCCTGTTAGCTAAAGCACTTTGTGAGGTTCTTTGGTAAATAAATGAGTCATTTTAATCCAACTGACAGCCTGGCACCTGAGCAAGCTGCCTTCCATCTGTACTTCTAGGCCTCATGTAGGCAGCCAATTGTCAAGCTCAGGGCCTTCAAGACCTCACCATTGAGTGTCTTTCAAAAGCAACTTTAGCAATTTCCTTTGCCCTAATTAGATTGTGAGAGAGGGACTGAGCAAAGCAAGGCCCTTGCAAAACTTTTGTGGCTGTGTTGGTTCTCCTCTTCTGCAGCAATAGTCTTCACTTTTGGTCTGGCCTTTTTGCCCTTCATTCCACCCTCTGTACCCCCATTCCCTTGCTCCCACTGCCTCATGTCCCACGCCCCCAAACACGTGCTGCTAACATGAATTGTCAGAAATTTCAGCATTTCTGGGGGTCCTCGGGTGGATTGTTCCTTGATCCTGTGTCCTTCCATGCCTTGCAGTTGGGATCAGGGCAGGAACATGGTTGAGGCTTCAGATTATCGTGTTTTCTTGGCATCTGAGCTTTCTTTAAGATTGCACTGGTGTAGGTTATTTCTTCTTGCTCCGGTGAGATGGTCCCTGAGTTCTCCTTTCCACTGGCCCATTGACCTGTCAAGGTGTCCTATCCTTGATTTCCCTGTAATTAAGAAATGGTGGCATGAGATCATGCACAGAAAGGGGAGTGCTGTCTGAGGTAGTGGAAAAGGAGGGAGAGTGGTATATTGGAAATCTATTGGGCTTCTTGAAAAGAGTACTGGCAGCAGGTTAGTGCTGCTGTGTGTGGAATAAATGTGTGCTAGGAAAATTGGATAATTGTTGTTTCAGCTGGATTCTCTCTCCCAGTAAGATGACCCACAAGTATTTTTCTGGAGTTCTGAGAAGTGTAAGCTCCTGGGCTCTGCCAGCAGAGGAAAGCAAATCAACACAAACTTTTTACCCTAGTTCTACCTTGCTGCTGTCTGCTAGGGTCTTTGAGAAAAAGGAGCTACAGGAGACACAGGTGGACTGATACTGAGGAATCTTTGAGAGTTTGCAAAACACTCCAATTACCAGTAAATCCCAGTAGACTTCTGAAAGAAAGCCAAGTGAAATCCCAGGAGAATAGCTGCAGATGTGTGTCAGCAACGACTGAGTGGAGCTGGTGGCATTGTGAAAGCAATAGAGAATACAAGACTAGGCAGAGGAGAAAGTCTTCTCCTAAAATGTTGTCTCTGGCTATTTGTTAGGCTTTCAGTTAACCTTTTCAACTTTGGCAAATGCACATGAAAACAATACTGTCTGCAGCAGTGGGTTCCCAGCTAGAGGTGTTGAGAAAATGTATCTTGGAAGAGGAGGGAAAGAATCTGGATGGATGGGAGGGATAACTCCTGCCCTGCTGTCTGCTTCTCCCTGTGTTGGAGGCTCTTGCTCCTGACCACAGGGATGGCTTATCTGCTGGTTTATTTTGGGGAACTGACCCTGTCCCAGGGTCAGAGCCCCCTCCTCAACCAGTCTTTCCCCTCCTCCTGGGTGTGAGGAAGAGCACAGTGTAGGAAAAGACCAAAGGCTTGTCAGTGTGGAAGTGCAGAACAGAGCCAGCCAGCTCGGAATCAGACGTCAGCACTCCTGTCTGATCCTGCTGTAGAGTTTATAGTCTTGTTATCCTGGTAACTGCTGTACACGTTTCCCGACTTCTCTTGATTTATTTTCTCCAACCTCCTTTAAATGGCTTTTTGTACATCTGTTCATTCTGACTCTGGGAACAAGTCGCTTCTTAATGAGCGTGTTGGAGCACAAGTGTGTGTTATTGTGGAGTGGGTTCTGTGGAAAGTGTCTCCTCTTTTACTGCAGTTGGAGCCACAAAGCAGCCTGGCTAGTGCTTATGGGAAGGCCTTTGCTGCCAAAACATCAGCTTCCCAGTCTTTTAACGTGTGTGGGAGTTGCATGAAAACACTTCAGTGGGTGGCTGACACATTTTTAGTACATTAAGCTCCTACTTACGTGCTTAATATATTCTATTTTGCAACTAGCTAAAAGATACATGTGTTCCAAAACATTTCCTAACAGAGTTAAATCTGCACACCTGCTCTGCTATTGCACGTGGTGAATGTAAAATCCAAGGAGTATGTGAGGACATTACTAATGAACCGAAAATCAAGAAGGGAGATTGAAACGTGTTTGCACTCTCAGTTTTGAACAGTATTTAAACTCTCTTTTCTCTCTCAAAGGGTATGTTTTTTGAGCTATACTGGCTGTGGATAACTAAAGGGTCTCATTCAAATCCTCCTCTGAGTTGATGGGTTTTCTCACCAGCTGGCACATCAAATAACAGTCCTGACAGCAGCTTCAGTCTCTTTTCTTCACGGCTGAATTTTGTTTCTCCAAATCAAAGCCAAAACTAAAGGGTAGCTGAAGTCCCCTCTCCTCAAGCTCTGCTCCAAATTCCCACAGATTCTCCTAAATTGTTGGTTGGCCTTTGATTTTGGGGCCAGGTGATCTGCAAGTCATCTGCTCCTCAACTTCAGACCATCACCTAAGAAAAAACTAATTATTTGTGGATAGAGATCAATGTACCTTTGTATATTCCACTCAAGGCCAAGGACCATTTGCCTTTCACTTTTCATCAGAAGCAGCCTGGTTTTAGTACTTAGGTTTGCTGTGGAGGAAGGTGTGCTCAGAAATAGTGTTGCCTTTCAGAGATTCAATTCTGCCTCTCTCCCTGTTTGGGCAGTAGGTGACTTATGAGCAGATGTGTCTTCATCAGTGAAACTAACTGAAGAACCAAAGGTATCAGTACCATTAAGACAGTGGATTCTCTCAGATCTAAAATAAAGGGACTGTAGCAGACTGCTGTAATCCAGCACCAACCTCCTGAAATAGGTGTGTTTATACCCTCCAGGCTTTGGGCCAGAGTAGTGGGTCGTTTTTTACTGTATTAGTCTTAACAAGATTCCTTGCATTTTAAACACTCAACATTATTTCTGACCTTCAGTCCATCTCTCCCCAAACTAGGCACATAAAATTCCTACTTGTATAGTTGCTTTCTGACATAATTGCCATCCCAGAAGAGTTCTCACTCTGCTGATATCTTCAAAGCATTTTTACTAAAGTGATTTCCTTATTAATTTTAAAGGATGTTGCAGCTCGGGGACTAGACCTGCCTCAAGTTACATGGATTGTACAGGTAAGTTTGCTCTGTGTGTTTGTGTGTCTGTGTGCATTTTACTTTGCTCAGATGAAATCCCTTTTCAGTCCACAACCTTTCTGCACTTCGCTGGTCTTGGTGCTGATGCCTACAGTGTGGGAGACCCACATGTTCCTGACTGCAGGACTGGGACTCAGGGTTTTGCTAGGATGCAGCATTTCTAATCATACCTTTGGTCTGGTTTTCTCTTCAGTAACTCCACTGTTACCATCTGTGGAATAATATTCCACTGCCTGGGACGAAACACCTTCCATTTCCCCCCACAGGAAGCCAAACCTTGTGAAATACCAGCCACGTCTTGCAGTTGTGTTTCTGTTTTCCTGAGCTTACTGGGGAGGCAGTTCCATGAGGAGTTGCACTTAGCAATCCTGATGTTAAACACTGAGTAGCCCAATAGTGTCTGTGCAGTGACCTGAATGTCTAGAGTGAGACTTTGCTAGGTTGGGGCTGGATATAGCTGTAAACATCCAGCTTTCAGTAGAACTGCATAGTTCTGATTTTCCCTGGGAAAAAAAAAGAAAAAAAAGCCCAGCAAAACCCCCACAGTGCTGCATTACTGTTGACAGAAACACAGTCTTCAGGAAAAAATAAAAAAAAAAAGAAACTAAGGAAGATGGATTGAACCTTAAAAATAGCAGCCTGTCGTTTCAAAGAGGAGCCTGAGAGCATGAGGCAGATTTCATTTTTATAAAAGATTTATAATTAAAAAAAGGTTAGTTGAATAGAGGAAAAACTGATCCAGAGATTCTCATGTATCAAGCGACACCTGGGTAAAAGGAACAGTGCACAGAGCCTCAACAAAGCTTTTTAATTTCTACCTCATCCCTTCAGGTAACAAATTTGATTTTAATTTTGTGGGTTTTTTTCTAAAAAAGAATGATTTGGTAGCAGCTAGCTAGTCAAGAGAAGGCTGAGGAAGTGAAGTCTTGAATTCCCAGATCTGTATATTAATATAATTTAACCAAAGATATAGTTGCCAGTGTTAGAACGCCGTGCAAATTACCTAAAGCCCTGGGAGACTTCTGTGTGTCCAGAAGGCGAAATCTCAGCTGTCCTGAGAGCTGTGTCCAAGAGCAAGGACCTGCAGGGAGCAATTAGATTGCTCACAGCATCTTACTCACACCTCTAGCCAGTAGAAACTTTGCCAGAGGGCACAGGTATAAACACTAGAGTGGGCTTTGGTTGTTGGTTTTTTTCCAGTTAAACTGCTGAGGGCTCATTTCTGAGCAGTATCTCTGTGCATGTTCATTTTTTTCCAGGAAAGAGAGGAGGGGGGAAAGAATAGGGGGAGGTTAAAGGGATGAAAATATGTCACCCTTTATCAGATCTTGCAGATGGCTGGGCAGTTTTGATTCCCAGTGAAATAACAGAGGCACTGCTATATTTGGGGGGGTCTTTAAGTAATGTTTTCATAGTGTCTGGTAGTTGTGCAGGACAAGACAGTTGCTACCTGTGTCATAGACTGCCAAAAGCACTCCCTCCTCTCTCTTAGATTTCTTCTATCCTGTAGCTATGATTTGCTTTCATCCAAACAAAGCAATTTAGCCCAACTCCAAATTTGAATCGGCTTTTTATTGTTTTGTGGCTTTTCTCCCAGACTGAGAGCAGGCAGCTCCCCACTCCATGTGGGCAGTCCTGGGCGTTGACTTGGAGGTCTTTGTGAGGTTTGACAGGGGTTTTTTTAGGGGAAGCAAACAGGTTCCTGACGTGCCTGTGGAGAAATGAAATGTAAAAGGCAAAGAGAGACACTGAGATAGGGAAACTGTCCTATTATCTCAAAGTTGGCCAACGTGTCACATTCACACGTCAAAAACCTGCCGAGTGATGGGGACAGGGCTCATAACCAGACCAGTTCCGAGGGAGTTGCAGCTTGTGGGGTGTGCCCAGGCTCCCTTTTGTTTCAGACTTGAGCAGGCTGAGTGCCTCGTTTATAATTAACACGCCTGTTAATTCCTCCTTTCCCTTCTCATGTTCCCTTTCTGCAGTACACCGCTCCGGCTTCACCTGCGGAATACATCCACCGGATCGGGAGGACAGCTCGCATTGGCTGCCACGGGAACAGCCTCCTTGTCCTGGTGCCTTCGGAGGCAGGATATGTCAGCTTGCTGGCTGCTCACAAGATTAAGTGAGTCAGAAACGCCAACAAAAGTTTCAGCTCGTCCTCGCTAATTAACCTTCCGTGGCACTTTCAGCGGGACTGTGTCTCGTGCAGGTTTTAATAAGAATTTATTAATTCTTGTGATCCAGGACTGGCCCCAGACTAGCAAGAGGAGGAAAGGGAAGTGTGTGATAATCATCAAGCCTGACAGATTGGGTGTGAGTGAGTGTGTGTGTGTGGTGAGGGGCAGGGAGGGGATGATAGTCGGAGATCCTTTGCGCTCCACTGTTTTCTCGCTGGTCCTGGGTTCAAATCGTGACTATGTGGAGAGCACAAAGTCAGATGAGCCTGTCAGGTGCTACCTGGCCATCTGCCTGCAGAGCACCATATTGTCAGAGACTCTGCCTGCTCTTCAGGAGAGATCCGGAGGAGAAATTGCTGGGGAGCTGTGGGTCATCTCTGGCAGGTAATCGACCAAGATGTGTTGTTTAAGTGGCTTGTGACAGGAATAGGAGAGGCTTTTGGGAGTGGTGAGAGCACAGTATGGTCCTGGAAGGCAATAAGGGGGATGGACTCTGCAGACCAAACGTGGGGTGTGCTTCCAAGCCTGGGAAGGTTTCTCTTACACCAGCTCTAGCTTGGACTAAGGAGTAGACAGCAAGGAGAGCAAGCCAAGCTTGGTAAGGACCTGCCCAGTGTGCAGTTAGTTACCTGATGGCCAACACATGATGAGCTTTTAGTCCAGCTCTGCTTGCCCAATGGCCCTTTTGTGGAGAAAACCCACAACTGGCTGCTCAGCATTGCTAGGCAGGAGTGCTGTTGGGCCTCGAGCCTCCTCCACACTCAGCTGAATGTCTGTGACTCCCCTTGCTCCCTGCACCGTTGTCTCAGTGTTTGAGAACATCAGCAGAGTGCCTTCAGGGTTGTAGCAGTGTTGATGGAGCCCTGCAAACTCATGCTGAAATTAGTTGTCTTTTATTTCTTGTGTTTCTGTCGGGTGGAGCTGCTTGGAATCGAATTTGGGTTTGCATCCTTGAAACAAACAAATGTTGGCAGTAAATACAGGCTTATTCTAGGCTGTGAGCCATTTAGTGGTCTAACAAAGAGCCATCCATCATCCCAGGTAACTATCTATTAAGCAGACACCAGCAAGACATGGAAGGCTAAGCTGACAGGGTTTTTTTTCATGTAACAAACAGCACTGACATTTAAAGGTGAAATCCCACATAATTGTGAATTTTTAACTCCAAGCGGAAAGTTATGTTTTTCTATTTTATAATATTTTTGCAAGTGTTAGGGGAAGGAGAGGGAAATTTCCCTCCTTCTTTTTTTTTAAAATGTTAATGCTTTATATCCAATTTTGTTGGGTTTTTAACAAGTTTAAAGACTCCTTCTTTTTTTTTTAAATGTTAATGCTTTATATCCAGTTTTGTTGGGTTTTTAACAAGTTTAAAGAAGTGTCACTCAGGCTGGTAATTACACCTGCTAAGGAGACCTGTTGTTGAGCTGCCCATGGTCCTCAGGAATCTGTAGAAGACCCTGAAGGAGTAGAGGGAGGTTTATGTGTATTTATTTTTTTCCTCCACATCTCAGAGCCAAACAACTCCGGGGATTATCTTTTCTTGTTTATTTGATTGTTTGATGTTCTTGATAAAATGTGCTGCCCTGCAGATAAAGGACCTGCCAAAAAAGGAGTGAAATTTGCCTTCCTTGACCCTCATCTTCAGATGGAAGGCGACGAGTGTCTAATTGGCATGGATGGGCGATTCGGCCTGTTCCTCGTGCATGGATGTGAGAAGGGGCACCAGGCTAGAGCAGAGAGCTGATGAATTACAGAGGAGATGCAGGAAGGCAGCTTGAAGCTAAAGGCAGCAAGTGCCATCAGCACAAATTGCCGTTACCCTTCATAAACAGAGCATTATGGTGATAATCCTGACAATTTAATTCAGCGCAAGGGCGAAAGACAGCATGTGTTGGACTGTCACTGAGCCTCTTAAGCACTGCTCATTTTGGTTTCTTTACCCTAAGTCTTTGTAGCTTTTGACTTGGTCTGCACAACTTACCGGAGTTTGCTTTTTTTTTCCCCATTTTTCCCCCCTATTATTCTTTGCTTAATTTTTAAATCTCTTGGGTCTTTATTGAGGATGAATGTGTGGTGTGTATTTTTTTTTTTTTGCAAATTTTTTTTTCCCTTTTTTAAATGAAATTCCCACTGGGTTTATTGAAATGTAAATACTTCATAAAATATGTATTTTGAAGAAGACAAAGCATGAGATGGGTCCTTGCAGCATTCAGCTGGTGTAAATGAGCTGTGCTGTGCTGGTTTACAGCAGATGAGGATCTGACCCAGAGTTTTTTTTATTAAACCCCTCCACCCACCCCAGCAGGCATGGGAGGAAGTCCAGGAGTGTTGAGAGTCGGAAGTAATGAGAGCAGACGTGGCTTTGTTCCTGGATGAAAATCCACTTCGGAATTAGAGATGACTGCCATTGAAATTGGAAATCGCTCGCAATTAATTTTCACCGGTACCTGAAGCCTCTCCTTGGCTTCCACTGTGGAAAAGCAGCATTAGCCTTTGCCAAAACGATCTCACTTTGGCTCTGCTGAGATCAGTAATTCCCAGGGGGGCTCAGGAAAGCTCTCACTGCAACTTTCTGCTCTTTGTATAGCTTGAAGTTGTGGTTCCTCTCCCCAGCTGTAAGTACCTCCGTGCAGCCTCGTGCACACTCACGTTTTCTCCACATTCCCTCCTTCTTTTTCTTTCTTTTTTTTTTTTTTAAAGAAAGGTTAGACTCCAAAACGTTCTGTCTCAGCCTCACACGCAACGTACAGATTTTCCTTCAAAGGGAGGAGGCAAGAAGCAGCAGAAAATCTGTGAGGTTCACTTTTTTTTTTCCCCTTTATGTCTCTTTTAGCTCCTTCAGCTGCAATCTAGCAGCGCCTGCCTCGACAGCTATCAGATAATTTCTTTATCTGCTAACGGCGCCCTAACTAATTTATAAAGGAAGAGGCATCACCGTGAAGGCACGAGTCACTCCTCTCCCTTCTCCCTGGTTGTGCTTGCCCCCTCCCCTGCTCCCCACACTCTGCTCCCTGCTGGGAACCAAGTTCTCATGATATCTGTTCTGCTGCGAGCTGGCGGCGCGCCAGGGTGGGAGAGGGGGTGACAACTCCGACAAATCAATGTCAAAGGTTTGACATTTTCATTCATAGCGGTGTCAAAGCAACCTTTGGGGGGAGGGGGAAGGGGAGGTCTGCTTTGCTCTTGCTTAAGTGCTTGCCATTTATGTTTTAATTTAGTGCTATACGTCGCAAAACCAAACAGAGAAAGCCTCGGTTGTCGTTTTCTGCTCCATTTCCCTTTCTCTCCCGTCATCCCCCTCCTGTCTCCGCGTCCTCTGCGAAGGAATCTGTGTTGTCCCACGGCTCAGCTGCACAGCCATGGGCTGGACTCCCATATAGGATATCTTATAGCCACTCTGGCCCATCCCTTCCAGGCTGGATGGCTGTTCCTCTGCATCATCTCTTTTCTTTCTGTATCTGAGCTGGCTGAGGTTGAAAAGGCAGATTGCAAAGGTATTTGTTGCTTTAACTGGGAAGAGCTGGGAAGCAGGCAAGGATCACAGTGTCCTGTTACACACTGTGGCAAGGATTTGTCCA
>NW_008672933.1:25975-38397 GCF_000695815.1 Acanthisitta chloris
CAGGTGTTGACTTTGAGTGGAAGGAAAGGAGATATCCCTGTGGTTATCATTTCTTTCTGTACTTTACAAATTGAGGGATGTCAGCAATGCTTCCTTTCAGAAACCACATGGATCTTTCTGCCCATCTGAGATTCAGGAATCTGAGCACTGTTGGACCCCTGGAAGGAAAGGAGATATCCCTGTGGTTATCATTTCTTTCTGTACTTTACAAATTGAGGGATGTCAGCAATGCTTCCTTTCAGAAACCACATGGATCTTTCTGCCCATCTGAGATTCAGGAATCTGAGCACTGTTGGACCCCCAAAGATTTCCCTCTTCCTTAGGTTGGTGTAATCCCAAACGAACTCCTTGACTCTGTGCATTTATAATTTATTCTGGCACAAAAAGGAAAAGAACCTCTTTCCTAGAGATGACCTTTGCCCACTACAGAAAATCAGGGCCCACCAACTTCAGCTTTTATGATCTGAATAATTCCCTTGAAAACAGGACCCAGTTTGGATGCAGCTGTAATATTAATGGCCTGGAGCTGCACAGCTGTTCCTGTGTTGTCACCTGGTGTGTGTGTGTGCCCTGTAAGACAGTGTTAAAGAGGACAAAGAATTCCTAGCCTCCTGTAAATGCACCTCTAAGTAGAACTGCTCACTTGGAAATGAAGCAGGTTTGTAAGCATTTCCGTATCTGGGCCATAGCAGGACCCAGCAGTGTCTTGCAAGCAGGACTGGAGAATAAATCATCTGGTTGAACCTACAGGAGGAATGTGAGTCGACAGAATGAAAATAAATGCCCAGTGTGAAGCCTGGCTTGGACAGCTGACTGAGTCTCCTGTATTTAAAAAAAGTGCTGAGGGGTCCCTGATGGGCTGGGCTTTGGCTTTGCTCTTCAGATGAGAGGGAAGGTGAGTTCTCAGAATGGGGAAGGAAATCACACTGTGTTTTTGGTGTCAGAGGTGGCTTTTAAGGCTGTAAATGAACTGGAGGGTGAGTATGTCCATTGGAACTGTGTCTCTGAGCTTGATTTAAGCAAGGAGTTGGAATGATGTGAGATCTTGTGGGAAAGAGCAGTGGTGTGAGCAGAGGGAAGGAGAGTTGGCTTGATAGGAAAAGTTCAGTGGTTTTTTGTTGTTACCCTCTGAGCTTGAGTCACTGTGAGAGGAAGGAGCTGTGTCTTTGCACAGCTTTAGTTTTAGCTCTATAGTTTTGGGACCATGGTCACTAACATGGGTGGAAACAAAAGTGTGTAAACCTCAAAGCACTTTGATCCTTTCAATGAGGGTTGAGCATTCTCATTCCAGAGACTCTGGAAACTAAATTGAGGGAAGACAAGATGTAGGAGAAGTAGCAAAGGAAGTGGAGCACATTTCCAGCCTCTGTGTGTGTGTGTCAGTCTCTTCCTTACAGCTGCACAACCAAGCAAATGCAGACACCCTCTGCTGCTGCCCATGGCATCAAATGTGCAATGAAATGTTGACAACCTCTGGGTTCAATGTGGAGATTGTAGAGCTTGTTAGAAAATAATTCTACAAGAAGCATTAATGTTATCGGCTGGTTCAACTCTGTTTTGAGTTGTTTTAATGGAAAACATAACTATAGGGTTCCCAGTTGTCTTGGTGCTTCTCAATGCAAGGAGAGAAGAATGATGAAAACAATGGAAGTGTAATGAAAGTCTAAATTTTTTCTTGAATCAGTTCCTCTGGTTGAGAGCCAAGGAGACTTGCAGTGAACTGAAAGTCCATCCTCAGTTATTTTGATGCTGTCTTAGAATTGGAGTGTGTGTTGGTGACTTGTAGATTGTGTGTGAAACTGTGTCTGTGTGGCCAGTGAAAGCACCAGTTTAACTGGGGTCGAGATTTTACAGTAGTTACACTTTCAGGGTCACTGAGGGAGTGTCTGGGCTAAGACCTTATGTATTTCAGGGATAAATTCTTAAACTGAACGTGTAAATCTCAATCTTTTTGCTCTCTGTTGCCAGTCTGTGGTTCATTCCATGCTGTATTGCAAAGTGTAGGAGAAATAGTGATTTTATTTTTTTTTTTGTCTTTGTTGCTTCAGTGTTTCAGAGATGAAGATGGAGAAGGTGTTAGTCAGCCTGATGAAAGATGATCGCTTCAAGTTGCACCGACCAGGAAGGAAGGTGAGTTATTCTGCTGATTTGGAACTGCTCCAGTTTTCTTTTACCAGTTAAACATCACATATATTCCTCCTCCCTCAGCTTCTGTCTTTGCAGTGTGAGGGTTGGTACAGCCATGATGTCAGGCAGTGGAAATAATTACAGAACTGCCTTGTATCACAATTTTCTAGTCTTTAAACTGTTGTCCCCAAAAAAGCAGTTGTTTACTAACTCTCCAGCAAATATTTTTGTTACAGACAGTGAAGCTTTTTGGCTGCAAAAGCTTTGGGTTGTTTCCCCCCCTCAGTGTTGCTGTTCTTCCTGTGTTTTCTGCACTAAAATACTGTTGGAGGTGACAAATGGCACTAAACTTCTCTGAAGAAACAAGGAAAATGTATTTGGTGGTGTGTTACATTGAGGTTTTTTTTATCATCTGTATTTACCTGGAGCCTAAAACAAAGCTCCCTGGGTTGACAGGCATCTTTTTATTGACTTGGGCAAGCTTTGGGCCTGCCTTCAAGTTGCTAATTCACAGAATTCAGTGATTTGCAATTGATGTCTCGGGTGTTTCTGCATTCTGGCAAATGAAATCCTCCAAGAACCCTCATTTTGAATGGAAGTCAAGAATGTGTCAAGCATGATGCAGCATTGCTCTTTTTTCCTCTTGTTGCTGTTTTGCCTGCTCGTGCTTTCTGTTCTAGCGTGTATGAGCTGCCTTGTTTCCTGCAGATGACTGTTAGGAGCTGTGGTGTTCTTGGTAAACATGCTTTTGAAAGATGTTCAGTGTTCCTACACACCCTGGATCTCACAGAAAGCCAGATCTGAGCTCATCTGAGATGCAGCTCTGTTTAAAGCTCTTACCCTCCACTGCACAGGTTTTGACTGAAATCAGCCTAGAATGCCTAGATTTTAAATGTCTGGATCGTGCCTAGGGTATGAGCTCTTAACAACAAATAGGTAAAAGTTTAGTTGTGTTTTGTTTTAAATTGTTCTGTGCTTACAGACAGGTAATTTCCTTTGGAGAGTTTTTCAGCAGCTAGATTTATGCAGAAATTGCACTTTAAATTTGTGGCTGACATGGGACAGAATATTACCTGTTCTGGGCTTGAGGACAAATGTTGTTTGATGGAAAGTGGGCAAAAAATAGGGAACATGTTTTGTCCTAGGAAATGATGATTTAAGTTTTGAAAAGTGGCAGAGAAAATGCCTGCTGAGTGTTGGTGGATATCACAGCCTAGTGCTTGTGGAGGCTCAAAATCCTTGATCTATTTGGAAAATTCTCACCTAGACACCTCAGTGCCTTTGTATCTGTACCTTTGGAACAGCAACATGAAGCTAACAATCCTATTTGCTGCCAAGGCTGATCAGATTGATATTTCTACCATGCTCCCAATTTGTAAAATACACATTTAAAGCACAGAATTTTCTAAATACTCTTTGTTTGTCTTTCTCCCTTCTTAAAAGCTATAAACCCAATCCCTGTCTGACAGTAGCTGTTGCCCTGGTTTTGGCTCAGCAGTGCTGCTGGCCATGCCCTGCCATGGCAGGTGCTGCACAGGCTACAGGCACAGAAGGAGCTGCTTCCCTTCCCTTGCAGTCAAAGGTGGGATTAAATTCCTCATTTCCCTCTGACATCAAAGCAAATGGGATTTTGCTGTTGACTTCACAGGAGCTGAGCTATGTCCACTGTGGTTATAGGATGGACTTAGTCTGCTGGAGGAACTTATACATACAGAATAACCAATTTTTTTTTCCTGTGACTCAGGATTGGAACTGAGGAATAGAGTTTCTCTTTATGGGAAAAATTCTGTATCATTTAATGGGGATGAATTTACAGCAGTTCTGTCAATATGAAAGAGAGTCCTTCAGGAATGACTTGAAAAATATATTAACTGCAATCAAGGGTTCTTTCTGTTTGTGAGCTCTGTGGTTTATTGCCGTGGAGGCTCTGTGAGTGGTCGGCTCTGCTGCCTCAGATGCTGCAGGAACATTTTCCAAGTGCTCAGGAGGGTTAATCTCTATCACATTCTCTAAGTTTGCCATAAAGACAGTACAATAAGCTGGGAATGCAGTGGGACATTGCATGGGACAGAGAGGGATTGAGGAGGTGTCATGAGGAGCTGAACCTGATCCGGTTGTGATGTTGCCATTGGAGAGAGAGTTAGCTCTGCTGATCAGCTCTCCATGCACTGAGTCATGTATATATTATAGTCATGCACACAGGAACCTCATTATAATGCTCTTCAGTTCTCATTGCCTCAACTCAAGTCCATTATAAGTACCACGCTGGAACATGTATTTTTTGGGCTTCTGTGTGCAGCCCAGGGAGCAAGCTGAAGTGCCTGTAAAATGTATATTTTATATTTAGCTATATAAAATATATATGTGGCTATGTCTGGGCGTGTGAATGTTCACCTGCCTACAAAGAGAATAAATTTGATCTTTCAACTTTTATGGAGGGGGGCAGGGGGACTCAGTGAGTGCTAGAGAAGGTGTGTGGAGGTTAGTAAAAAGTTGTTATTAAAACAAAATCCTTCATTTTGTTTTGAAGTATAATGGAAGCAGGAGATGTTACAGCCAGGCTTTTTGGTGGTTTTTTTTTTCCCCCCCTGTCTCATTCTTTTTTTTCAGCTCCATTTTAAGAACAAACTTTTTCTACCTCAGTCTAGTCTTCCTGTCTTTCAATTCCTTTTCTGTTATCACATTCTCTTAATGAAATCAGAAGTTTTCAGTACTTTTCCCGACCTCTCAAACCTAAAAACTGACATCTTTATCTTTGCAAGTTTCCTTCTGAAAGAAATACATTTGTCTTCTCCTGGTGGAGTTGGAATTTGGGGGAGCTCCCCTGGTGTCTTTAACTGGTTAAATAACATTGCATCCAGACTTTTTTCCTTGTATTCCTCCTTTTTGCTTAGAGATACTGTAATTGTCCACAGTCCTTGTGCCAATGATTCAGGATCTGCCAGGACAGGCTTTTAAAGAATCACAAGGTAGAAAAAGTTCTCCTATCCCACTGTTTCTCCATAATGGCAGTGGTGCTGCTTCTCCAACAGATGTTGCAGGTTTAGATGGGGAGTAGATCACTCAAACCACTGGAGAAGGCTTTTATCTTCAGGGTTTTGGAAAAATGTGTAAGGTCTCAAATGAATTGTCCTGCTCATCTGAGCCAGGATCCAGGCAGGATTAAAGCTTGCTTCTGTGAGTAGAGCATATGGGATGACTTCCATGCACTTCCAGTAGCAGTGGATTATTTGGCCTGTCCAGACACTCACATCGTGGGCAGGTTTTATTGTCACATTTTGCCTCTGAGTCAGGTTTAAATTTGGATTTATTTTTTTTTATTATTATTGGGGTGGTTTTTTTGGTTTTCTTAGATGAACCTCCCTGGAAGGCAGGAATCAAACAGAGTTTTTTTCATGCCCATTAGGGTGCAATTTTAAAATAAGATCTGTCTCAGGGGGCTGAAGGGGATGAAAGACAAAGTGGAGATGGGAGGAGGGGAGAAGCTGTTTTCTGAGGACATTATGTTTCCTGCCATTTGCTTTTTTTTTTTTATCATTTATTTCTCTTGGACTGACCTCACCGTTTGGAAATTATGCACCTAGTTTTTTATCCCTCATTTTTGTCTTACCTTTTTTTTTTTCTTTCTTTTTTTTTTTTTTATATTTTCCCCCAGCACCAGGAAGAAGAGATGCCTCATTTTGAAACCTAAAGGGGGGAATAAGAAAAGTCCTTTGTAATATATTGCCATATTATCACTAAATCCCCTGACAGTTGTGACACAGAAGCAAGTCACCTGTCACTTAAGCTTGAGGTCTCTTTAATTTTCTCCTGGAATTCGCACCAGGCTGTCTTTAATTTGAGGCCTTTATTGGAATTCTGAAACCTTTCTGCCTCCCTGGTGCTCAGATCTATTCTGAGTGCTGTTACAGAATGTATACAATAACCAACACAGGGATTCAGAGGGGGCTGAAGCACTGTTTATTTAACACTCTGGAGGGATTTTCGTGCTTATTCGGTCCTGGCTACCAGGCTTTCAATATCGCTTTGACAACCGTTATGCCCTTCTCATTAATTTTAAACAGTTAAAACACAGGAAAAAGAGAAAAAGTTTTCATTATTAAAGTGCTTTACTTTTTAATAACAGAGGATTCTGTCCGCCAGGGGAAAGGGCAAACCTCACTAATTTCACATTCATATTAAAAAACGCTGGGAAGGTGACACTTGGTGCTGCCAGGAGGCTTAACAAAAGGAAAGGGATGGGGGCAGGAGGAGCAGGCGGGGCCAGAAAGTTTTATGTTTCACAGCAATGGAAACTTGTTAGGCACAGCACTGAGTGTCCACTGCAGGAGGCAGCAGCACTTGGTGCTCACTGAACCTGCACAGAGGGCCCTGGGCTGGATGGAGACTGGCTCAGCTGATGGACAAGGCACGTGTAAAGTCAGACTAACAGGCACTGGGAAATGAGTTGTGGCCAGGGAAGAGCAACAAGAGCTGGTAGAGGATCTGGAGAATAAGTCCTATGAGGAGTGGCTGATGGGGCTCAGCCTGGAGAAGAGGAGGCTCAGGGAACACTTTCTCACTCTCCTTTCAGGTGGTTGTAGCAAGATGGGATTGGCCTTTTCTCCCAGGCAGCAGTGACAGGTTGAGAGGAAATGGCCTCAAGCTGCACCAGGGGAGGTTCAGGTTGGACATCAAGAAGAATTTCTTCTCTGGAAGGATTGTCAGGCACTGCAAGGGTCTGTCCATGGAGGTGGTGGAGTCACCATCCCTAGAGGTGTTCAGGAAATGACTGGACATGGCTCTTAGTGCTCTGGTCTAGTTGGTAAAGTGGTAATCAATCAAACGTTGGACTCTGTGATCTTGGAGGTGATTCTGTGAACCTGTGATTCTGTGAGCTGTGTTGTGAGTCTTTCTTGAGTGGGTTGGGAGACCAGAAATCTGGGAGGTTCTTCATGTAGTCTTAAAATACCTACAGTTGTCTTTGGAGATGCAGGTGGACAGATAGTCCAGGTAGTGAGTGAGCAGGAACTCCAGGCCTGTTTGCTTTGTTGAAGAATAACCCAGGGACTGACAGCTGTGGGATCCTGAGTTCCAAAGAGGGCACAGTGTAGGGAGTTTAGACTATGTTCCAGGTCTGTCTCTGGGCACATTTGCTATGGGGCTGTAGAGTGGTCCCTCTGGGTCAACAGAACATTCTGTGTTTCCTGGCCTCCACAGTCTCTGGGGTTCATGGTGTCAGTGTGATGTGGCTCCTCTGGACTGGCAGCAGTGCAGAGCTGTGAGGGAAGGAGGGTTTGCAGCATTTGTGTGCAGATGGACCAGGGAGGAACAACAGGATTGTTGCCTTGGCACAGGCCTCCTCCAGAATCCTGGGAGAGCTGCATGTTGGTTTTCAGCCCTGGTCGGATGAGGGTGTTGACCAGTATCAACTTACTGCCTTGGCTCTGGCACTCTTCGACTTGGATGCTGGTTCCAGTGTGAGCAGTATTTGAACACTCTCCCTTTTCTGGGAGAGGTTCACATCCATAGATGCTTGGCTTTGCGCTGTGCTGTCAACTTTCCATCAAAAATTCACTTGTTTTTCTGTCCGCATTTCCTTTCTGTGCCTGTACCTTAGGGAGAGAGGCAACCTCTCTTCCCCCAGTAACAGCTTGCTCCCAGGAATGTTTGTTTGCCATTTCCTGGACTGCATCCTACAATCTGATCCCAGGAAGGCTTGAGGACGTGCAAAATTGCCCTTTTGGTCTGAGGAAGTTTGCTCTGTCATGCCTTTGGTGCAAGAGGTTTGTCTTCACCTAGAAAAACCAAGTCATGGCAGTTACAGTCAAGTATGACATGTTGACAGGGATAAAATTTCATGGAGAAATTCATGAGAAGTTCATGTGTCTTTGTTCACAGGTGATGAGTTTGGTGTCTTCTCTAGAGCTTGGGGGTGAATGCAGTTCTTGTAGATCTGCCCCATGAATGCCAAGAACAGGCCAAGTGTTCTGGGGAACTTGTAATATCAGGCTGAAACTGTTAGTGTGGAGTGTGGGGGGAGTTACTCTAAACAACTCCAACTTAAACAAGGAGTGGGATCTGGCCTGTTGAATCTGGAATGAAAAAAAGAAAAGGGAAAAAAAAGCAAGGGAAAAAGATATGTGATAGATGTTAGAAAACACAAAATTAAAACTGATTTGCTCTCCTCACCACACAGCACTCACTGGCTGCTCTGACTTTAACATCTTTATCTGGATTTTTTTTTTTTCCTCTAGCAATATTGAGAGGATTACCTTTGTTGGCCCCTGGGTAGTTACTGTGTGATTTTACTGTTATTAAATCTATTGTAAACTGCTTCATTATTCCTGACTCAAATTCTCTCTTTCCTCTAATCCTCCCACCGCCCTGGTAGAAATCCTGTGGCACAAACCCTCAGGAAGTCCAGGAGAGGGCCACGGTCCTGCAGACTAGGTTTGAAAACCACGTTCACTCCAGCGAGGGAACTGTCCGCTGGGCAAAGAAAGGTCAGTGCTTCTCCTTCCAGCACATCCCAGAAGGTTTTCTTCTGGGAGAGAGCTTCAGGGAAAAGGCCTGCAAGAAACATTTTGGGGGCATTGGGCTCTGTAGGGGGTTGAGATAGGCCCAGAAGGCTTTGTGGTGATATGAAATGTTAATTTCTTGCGTTGCCATATTAGGTGCAAATGAGATTTAATCTTGGCTGTCGATGGGATTTGCATCCAAGAGCTCTGCCCCAATCACAGGAGTGAATGGATTGTGTGTGTGATGCAGGGAGGGGATGGGTGACCTGCTCCACCACATCCTGATGCAATACCAGTTAGATGCCTTCAGTTCACACCAGGGATGAATTTGAAGCCTGTAAGGCCTTGGGAGCAGCTCTTAACAGGCAAAGATCTGAGGCTGAAGCTTGTTGTGTGGGATGAGAGAGAGTAACAACTCAAACTAGGATGGATTTAATAATAATTGTAGCTTCTAAGGGGTCCAAAACCAAATGGGGAAATTAGCCATGGGGCTGTGCAATGTCTGGAGAAACTGGAGAACGGAAGGCTGTTCCTAGGATAAAAATTAAGTTCAGCATGACATTTATTTGGAGTCCTGAGAAGTGATTGTTCAAGAGGTCAGAGGTGCTGGTTTTTCTGAGTGTTGTTCTCACTCACTAGGTGATGGCATGGCAGAATGGCTTGAGCATGTACTGTGACTACCTGCTTAGCCCAAATTACTCTGCATACTTTGAGTAATGTGTGGCCATAGTGATGGGCAAAGGGTTTGAAATTGTACTTGCCCTCCCCTGCACGCCACTGCACTGATTTCTCACCCCATCTCCAACAGTGGCAGTGCTGATTTCTTTGCCTCAGGGATTCAAAACACCTACAGTGCAAGTGTTAGAGACTTGCCACACAAGCAGCTTGCACCCATTTTCAGGTGTGTTCTTCTACTTGACTGGTGTAACTATTATAGCTGCACTTTTAAACCCACAATCTCAAACCATGTGACTAATATGATCATAATCTTTCACTCTGCATGGATGAGTTTCTTGTTGTTCCCCTGGGATTTCTTACACCCCATGCAAACTTACAACCTGTGACAGGGAGAACCACTGGACAGCTCTGCTCACACCTAGAACACCTCTGTGGTTTCTCTCTGTGCTGAGTGTCACTGTGTTCACACACCCACACTTGTTGCTGACCTCAGCATTGCTAACTTCTCTGGCCACAGACAAGAAATAGAGAAAATATATCAGGAAATGCTGCAATGTTGTGCATTCCATTTATCTTGTAGAGAAGCACTCCACCTCTTTTTCCTCCTCTGCTATCTACATATGCAAATTTTCCACTGCTGAGTGGCTTCCATAAGCCTCTTCTTCCTCCCCTCTGAGCCAGGCATCATGAATAATTAACATGGCAGCTGGCTTTTGCTTTCATGGCAGACAATCAATTGGAGGCTGTGCCAGAGATGCATTTGTTTCTCTCTCTTTTTCTCTTTTTCCCCATTTTCTGACCCAGTCAATGTTAATAAGCAGTGTTTGCACTGCAGCCTCCTTTCAAAAGCTCAGTGGCTCCCTGCCCGCTCTCCCTTCTGGCTCTGGGTCCTGTGTTTTTCAGGCTCAAATCAAATGGTTCAGTGAAGGTGCTGCCCTTCAAACTTGATTGACTGATGAGGGGTGAGATGGGTGGGAGGAGGGGTCTGGCTGGGCCCTGCTACCTGAAGGATGAATCTCATCCAGTGTGGAGCCCCTTCTGGGAAATGGAGGACTCTCATCCAAAGGGTTGTGTGGTGGTAGGTACATCATTTTGGAGCTGTGGGGACAGATAGAGCTCAGGAAACTGATCCTTTGTGCTGCTGAGGTTACAGAAAGGGTAAGGAAGCAAACCCCACTTTTCTCCTCTGTGTTTCCCCATCTTACAGCCAACAGTTGAGCACTTCCATTACCCTCTTCTCGCCTGTTTGAAATAACAACACACCAGCCCATCTAACCTCCATCACATGTAGCATCTAGGGTTTTTCTTTTTTCCTTTGAGTTTCCACACTTATATTTCCTGTAGAAACATGAGGATGCGCAGGTACAAATGACCAACCTAAAACCACTCTCTTAAGTGAGCACAAGTCTGAATTCCACCCCAAACCAGTATATGTTGCCTTAGACTCATGTTGGTGTGGCAAAAGCTGTAACAGCTTGGGCAGTTTACTCCTGTGGCATTGGAACCCCTGACATGAATTCTGGCCTGACCAGCACTGTTACCAATCTCTGTGAGTTGTTTTCATAAAGCTCTGTCTCTTTGATCATAAAATCATAAGAGAATATCAGCTTTACAAAAAATAAAGCTTTCAGTAGCTGCCCACTCTAATTGCACATAAAAGCCAGAAAAAGTGACAACATTGAGAGTAAAGATTTTACTTTACTGCTAAAGTTTATCTTTACCTGATAGTAAAGATTTTAAAAAGAATCACATCCACAAAGGTCTTCATTTCAGTCTCGTGGGGGCTGTGATGAACATCAGCAGCTCTGAGCTCCTCAGAGTTGAGGTAGTTTCCTGAGCTGAGGTTTTGACCTGCTGATAGTTCAGCTTTGGGTTAGTGTCCTGCAGCTCTCCCTGGTTTGGTATGCTCACAGCTGGATCTGGCAGATGTCTGTCAGGACTTTGGGAAGAGGGATGAGGTCTTTGACACTTTGATTCTCTAACTCTGATCTAGGGAGTTAGTACCAGCAGCCTTTCCTCTCTGCAGATCTGTGAGAGGTGAGCTCAGCCTTCATAACAACAGGATCTTTAGTATCAACCATTTCAAATGCTGCGAGACAGACAGCTATATTAGCTCCAATGGGACTGAATTCAGAGCAGGAGCAACTTCCTATTGTTCCTTTTGAAGAGTTACACCTTCTCATAGGTGAATTTGACCAATAACTTTAGGAAAAAAACCCAGCAGACTCGTGTTTTTCAGAGCATTTGAGCTGGTTTATAAGCCCTCAGAAGGATGGTCTTCAGACGAGACACTGAGCCAGAGCAGCTGGAATTTAGCATTCTCTTTTTGGGAAAACACAGGTCTCTTGGTGCTCAGATACCTCTAAAAAAGTAACACCGTGAAATTGGGAAGAAGGTGCAAAAACCTCAATCTTTTCTTCTCATCGATTGGGAAAAGGAGTTCGCTTTGCTCAGTAAACAGAGCTTTGATGGATTCCCTGGGTCCTTCCAGGAGCTGATCTGCTAAAATGACATTTTTATTACTGTTCATAAACTCCAATCTCTGGCTGCTGCCAAGAGATTAGACATAAGCTGTGGGCAAACTTGCTGGTCCGGTGGCTCAACAGGCAAGGGCAGGAGAGGTGAGAGTTTAGAGCTTGCTGCTGTCAGGGAGGAGAGGGAGAGAAAGATGCAGGTGGTGGTCGGAGCGAGGGCTGGGGGGACACAGGAGGTTTAGCAAGCAGGGGATTGAAGGGAGGCATTTTCTGAGCTGTAGAGTTTCCTTGCTGAAAGTCCCTCTATTCCCAGAGCAGGAGGGCAGCCTGGGTGTAGTTAGCGTTCCGGGTATGAGGAGGAGCAGAGGTAGTGTTCATATTAGTGGATGATTGTCTTTAGAGCAATGAGCCCTGAGGGAAGGGCATTACAGGAATATAAAGATGGGAAGAGAAATTTGCACACAGTTCTATTATTTTTCCCTTTTGAGAAAGTGAGCTCTGTTCTCAGTGTGCTGATGAGTCAGGAAATCCGTCCGGCTCTCAGATATTTATAAGGGACTAGCTGGTAACTGGTGAAAAATGCATGGACTACTGGGACTCTAATATCAGAGGAGTCCTCCTGTGCCATCTCCATGCTTCTCTT
>NW_008672933.1:38409-51267 GCF_000695815.1 Acanthisitta chloris
TCCCTTTCTCCCCTTATCTGCAGCACTCAATGTCAGTGACTCTTGTGGCATCACCCTTCGTGGCCAAAGGGACATCCTTGCAAGAGACAAACCTAATGCAACTTAATGCAGCTTTGTTTCACTTCCTAACACCTCTCCACCACCTACCTTCTCCTTTTGGGACTGTACTAGTAGTGTACAACCTTCACAGATTTTTAACAGATCAAACTTATCTACCAGCTGCTGACCAGAAGGTGTCCCAAAGGACAAGACCGATGTCCTTTCAGCTGGAACAGCTGAATCTTTAAGTGTATATATATAAAAATGCAATAGCAAACAGAATTCACTTTTTTTTCTTCCCCTCAGCACTGCAGTCTTTCCTTTGTGCCTATACCACCTATCCCAGGAACCTCAAGCACATCTTCCACATCAAATCTCTCCACCTGGGTCATGTGGCTAAGAGCTTTGGCCTGAGGGATGCCCCCCAGAACCTGACAGCACTTCATACTGCAGGCTCAAAGAAGAAAACCAAACCAAGACCAAAAAGGTAGGCCAACATGATGTTCCTGAGCCAAGGAACACCGCGTGACATGCTATGGTGTGCTTTGCTCCTCAAGGTGGTTGTGCTTGCTCCAGGAATCAAGCATAAATCTAAAGGCAGATGGGTTGGTGGACACAATCCTTCTATAAACCTGTGCTTTGCTGCCTCTAGATTCAAGTAGTTCTGGCAAAAGCATTTCTGCAAAACCATGTGGGACCTCTCCCAGGAGGAGTCAGCAGCAAACCTGGAGTTAGAGCTCTGTCCCCTGTGGTGTGTGCACAGTGCTGTTCCTGGGTCCTCCTTTTCTGTGTAAGGAATTGGAGACTCCCTGATGCTTCTGGAGGACCAGAGCCCTGAATTCTCTTCTGTGCCTGAAAGGGAGGTGAGGATGCTCAGTACATCTGATCCTGGCTACTCTGAGTTGGTTCCACAGGACAGATAATCCTCTCTTGTGAGACTACAATGTTGAGGGGTCTCTGTCTTCCCGAGCACAACAGCAGGACAAGAACCTCTGGCTTGCCAGTAAAATCACTGCAATAATTCAGAGGAGGAAAATGTCTCTTCTTTGTCAGCATCAATTGTGACTCTTCCCCTGTAATTGTTGCTACAAACTCCATTAGCCATGCAATTAAAACACTAATCCACAGGACTGGTCCAGGGCTGCTCGCATCTCTTGCACACGTACATGTCTTATGGAGGAGGAAAAAAAATGCAAGGGGAAGGGATTTTAAAATAAAAAGTTGGAGCCTGCATTGTCCTGCTTTCAGAAGCCACCAGGGACAGGCCACTGCTCTGCCTCCTGCTCCAGCTGACCCTCCTCAGCAGATGGGCAACAGGATGGGAATGCCCCTGTGAGCAGGGGATTTAACGGAGCTTTATTTCGGGAAGAATAGCCTGATTAGCTGATAAAGAGCATGTAAGATGGTATGGGGTGGGCTTTGATGTCTTGCTGGCCCAGCAGGGTGTCAAGCTATGACTGACAGTAGCGTGTCACAGGATTACTTGGCCTGTAACAATGCCTCTCTCTGTTCCTGTGATGTTGCTCCTCTGTTAGAGCTACTTTTTCCCTTGTTACAAACCTCTTTTAGACGAGGTTCCTCCTCCCCAAGTCTTCATCCCATTGTAGCACAGACAAGCTCAGGATACAGTAGGTAGTTTATGCTTGGGATGTGTGGGGTTGGGGGATGTGGAGGTGTTAGAACAAATGGTCTGAGAGTGATTTGAAAGCTCATTTGCACGTGGGTCATATAATTGCAGCTCAGGGAAAGTGGGCAGACTTTGCACAGCTTCGTCACGGCTCAAGCTCCAGATTTCAAATCCAGGAGCAGCTGGAAAGTTAAGACCCTGCAGAAATAGCCAAAGTTGGGAGGTGCAACAATTGTTCTTGCCTGTGAAACTTGTTTCCAATCGACTTGCTCTGTGTGTGCTTGAAGAAATAAATAAAGAGAGAGGAAGTATTAGTATTTATAGGATAGTTTAGGGAAAGTGAATATAGAGTCAAATTCAGTCTGCACTAGCATAAATCCCAGATAATGCTGTTAACTTAGGGAATTCCTTTTGATTTCACATGGAGAAGCTGGAAGCAAAACTTAACCAGCCGTTTGGAAGACAAATGGTTTTTAATTGCAAAATGCAAGGCTTGAAATGATGACAACACAGTCACAGAGCAATCTTTTTGATTCTACCACATGATGCCATGAGTGTGGGTTGTCGTATTACACATTGTCTCCAAACATCTGATACTTGTTTTTAATCAGGCTTCTCTACAAAGCCTCATCTCTCAGCACCTGCCTAGAGAATAAAGAACAGGCAGTCCAGGGTGAAAGTGGGGTAAAGGCAATCATTAAATGTTTCCTTAAGAGGACAAAGAAAACTTTTCATTTCTTTTGAAGTCTCCTTTTGTGCTTAGCACCTCCTTAGAGAGCCTGCTTGGGGAAGGTGAGACAGCAAGAGGGAGCAGCCAGGTGTGTGATGTTTCAGCGCTGAAATGTGGGAGCAGCTCTCTCCTGAATGCCCATGTAAACTTCCATGTATTTTTTAAACCCCTTTGTGCCAACCAACTGTCCCCTTAGCTGTCGTGGTTCCTGCAAAACCTGATCTGGAGAGGGAAAAATAATTGCTTGTGATGATTCTGAAAGTTGAAGTGCTGTGTTTAGGTAAGAGATGAGCACACGAACCAGATACTGTGTATTGAGTTACAGTACATCAGCTTAGTGAGTGTCTGGGCTCATGGTTTTCCTGCAGGGGAGGTGCAAGGAAGCTGATCCCACTTCCATTGAGGGATTAGCTGTCCTTCCTTCACTGTGGAGAAGCAGCATGCAGAGGAAGTAGCTGACATGCCAGATAGACATGTCTTTTGACTCTTTCACAATGCAAATGCCAAAGACCTATTGCCATTCCACCATGCATCCCTGTGCTACTCAGTCTTTTGCATTCTGGATTGCTGGGCTGGTATGGAATTCTGTGGTGACTGATGGTCTGTTTCTCCTTTTGAACTCTGGAAGACCAGAGTATGCCCCCAGAGGGTTTCACTGCAAGGAGGAGCTGCTGCAGCTTAATTTGCCTTGCTTGTGAATTCAAACCTTACAAAGAAAGATTTAAGTTCCATAGGTTCTGTGAAACTCCTTGCTGCAGGAATCCGTGATGCTCAGAATGCTCAGGAAGGTTGAATTTCCTTAGGAGTATCCAATATATTCATAGTGGCTACAGATGTGCAAAAAGTGATGTAAAAGCTAAGGTGAAAATCCCCTCATGCTTCAGAATGTAAGTCCAACCCTTAACTAAAATGGGGCCAGGAGAAAGTGTCCAGTGCTTCTGTTTGAGAGCATTGATGTGCATCATTATTACAGTGCCATTGCTCTGGATATGGAGACCAGCATGGCCTGAAGGTTTTGGCTGCAAGACCATTGTGTCAGTTTATTATTGAGTGTTTAGTGGTCAGGTAGAAGTAGTCAAGGGAATTACATGGGAATACACATGGGAAATACACCTTGTAGCCCTGTGTGTTCTCCTTTGTACGGAGGAACAGGACAACAGTCTCCTTTGGGTGAAAACTTGTAGCCTTTTTTTACCTTCTCTCCCTCCTCATATCCTTGATTCCACTTCTGAACATCTTGGCCTTGACAGTTTTGGAAAGACTAATAGAGAGCTCGTGACTCAAGGCTGCAGATGGGGCTCCCTGTACAGCAATTGTCTAATCAGTAGAAGCAGTTTCCTTGCCAGTTTTTGCATGCACATTTAGGGCTTTCCTAATATCACTTAATTAGTCAAAATGCAAGTTTGGAATTCTGCCCACTGGGAATTTCACTTGGTTTGGGCAGTGTGCTCTAGAAAGCCAGGCTGGAGCTCAGGTAAGAGCAGGTATTCATGGGCTGAAGAGCACATGGGCCCAAAAATTGGAATAAGAGACTTAGCTGCTGGGAAAGGAAACATCACCATCACTCTTCATTAAGGCAGTTCAGAGACACAGATGAGTCCTGTTTACCACATCATGATGTTAGAAAAAAAAAAGTCCTGTTAGGAAATTAAAGTTTTATAGTTGCAAAATCCATCTGATTGTTAGCTGCAAACAGCAATGCCCTTTATTACTGTCCTGTTCCACCGTGGCCACAGCACAGAGCCTTTGCTCCATCTCTGAGCTAGCTAATAGTGCTTTCCCATGGAGCTGGAAAACCTCTCTGCTGTTTGGTATGCACCAAAAATTATCTCTCTCTAATTGAAATATAGTCTGTCTTTTAGGCTGGGCAAAAGCCTGTCAGAAGTAAGAATCCTGGGAGGTTCCCAGCCTTCCAGGGCTGCTTTTGTCCTTTCTCCATAGGGTGAAGACCAAGGGATGGCAGTGAAAGTGAAACTGGGGGTTTATCTCTCTGTAGCTGAAATACAGTTGCCTTCAGCAGGGTGAGGTGAGCTTTGCTGTTCAGCATGTCTCAGTGTGAAGACCACTCTGCTCTGAGTGTTCTGGAGCAGGTTAGATGCTCATTCTGGCTGGGTAATAATTTTCCTCGATCTTCTCAAGCATCTGCATCAGCTGTAACAGAGGACCTGGGCCATCTGTTGACCTGTCGAGAGCAGTGTAGGTTTGCTGATGGATTTCTTGCCCCCACTCTGCAAAAACAACAGCAGAAAACCCAACCCAACCAGGGTTGCATTGGCTGCAGATGGTTCATCCAACACTGTAAGTAGAAAAAGCAGGTGTTGCAGCAGCCTTGGCCCAGAGGTAACCCAGGTCTGCTGCTGGCACAGTGTCAAGGAGCTGTTGGAGATGCTGTCAGGCAGATTGATAGTGCAATCCACGTTGAAATGCTTTCTGATAAATGGAACAGCCTAGTCCTGTCTCCTCCAAACACACACCATGAGATCTGGGACTATGCGTCAGAACTTCGTCCTCCTTCTTCCTCAGCTGGAGCAGTTTGGGAGCCTTTGGTTGCTCCAGATGCTGTGAGTTGGTTAAAGGTCACTACACTTGCTGCACTGCATTGCAGCAGCATTTCACATGGCTCAAGACAAAGGAACAGACAGCAGTGCCAACCAAGTTGAGGGAGACATCTCTAAGAACAGGCTCACTCACCATTTAGGTGAAGAGATGAGCAAAGGCATCTTCTGAGCCATCAAAAAATGGCTTTTTGCCGTGATGTGAAAGAAAATTTACCTTGAATCACTTCTGATACTCTTGAAGTTAGAAGGTGTTGTCACCTCATCTCTGCTGGCTCCTCCAACTGCTTACAAATTCCTGGCTGTCCTTGTGGGAGTCCTGATGCACCAGATCTAGTGCAGAAGAATAGTAGTCCAGTGCTGCTTCTGCCTGGTGTCCAGTCTGTCCCAGCACTCACACCCAGTGTACTGGGCAGCAACACAGAGATGTCTGATAACTTGTGTTCAGGGACAGGTTCTTTCTAACCTGTGTGTTGGGGCTGTGTCTGAGTTATGACTCCCACTGCTCCTGTCTCATTTTCCCCCAGCTATTATAACTGGCTCTTTTCTCATCCATTTGAACATTCCTTTCTCCTTTAAGCCCTACTGAAATGTTGGCACTGGAGCACACTGGGATGGGTCAGTCATTAGAGAACCTTTTTCTCCTTCGAGTTCCCATTAACTGCACTGGGTTGTAGTTCCCCACCCAAAGACTTGTGTTTGGAGAGAGGAATTTAAAGGGTTGGGGATTTCTCTGCCCTTTATCAGTATGATATGTTCTCATTAGGGCTAAATATGGTGTGATATCTGGACATAAGATCACAGAAAGAGATGCTGTCAATCCATCTCTTTATCCAGTGATGGGAACATGGTTCTGTCTGTGTTGCAAATGGATCTTACAGCCTTCCTGTGAAGCTTTTTGCCACAGTATCCAGTATCATCACACAGCTCTCTTAAATTAACATCCTCCAGCCTTCAGCAGCAGGGAATGTGCAGTCATCCCGGGTTAGGAGGTGGGAGAATGGGCATGAAGGCCAAAGAGTTTAAATACCTTGCCCAAGGATGTTGAGTGGGTGATTATCAAGGTCTGGCTCTGTTCTCCTGGGCTTTATCTCATAACCACAGGGCACCTTTCCTCACTGATGTTATCTTGGCTGCTCTGGCAGAGCCCCAGAGGCTGTCACCAGCTGAGCAGACAGGGGAATTTACAGGTTTACAATAGGAGTCAGAATCCAGCCAGGGCTCCTGGCCTGATGCACACTTTTCCTGGTGTGCTGTCTCTGCAGGCTGTGGCTGTTGCCTGTAGCTCTTCCATCTCGTGGTTAAATGAGGCCTTGACAGCTGCTTTTCTTCTCTCGGTGATGAGCACAGGTTCCCCAGCACAACTCCATTGATTTCTGTGGCCCCGGGTTAGAGGGAGAGCCTCCCTTTTCCCTGCATCCTTGTTTTCCTGTGTACAGCTGATCACCTCGGCAGGGGGTATTGATTTACTAATTGGGCAGCGATTTCACCTGATTGATAATGAAGTGTTGGACAGCCTCCCTGCTGAGCTGCAACTCAGCCCTGCAGCTACTGGTGGATTCCTTGTCCTTTTGCAGCAGGTAGTTGCCTGTTGTTAAGTAAACTGGTCTGTTGCTTGGTAACCCTGGAATTACTGTAGTCAATGCTTGGAGACACAATCAAAGTGTCAAATAGAAACTTTATCCGGTGATGGAGGAGGCTGAGCAGAGGGTACACCTGCACTGCAAGGGGTTTGGTGGAGGGCACACCTTGGCCTGGTGCTGTGTGTGCCCCCACAGGGACCCTCTGTGCTGCTGGGGCTGTGTGCCAGGAGGTGTGTGCCAAGGCTCAGCTGCTGTGGAGGTGCTGCAGGTAAGGATTCACCAGCAGCAGCTTTGATTTATTAGCTGTGTGGCCACTTTTGAGGTGATTCTGTCCTTTTGCCTTAGTTTCTGTGAGTTCAGACCACGTGGTGGCTGTGGGTCTGAATTTTCTGGCACTTCCAGGCTCCAGCCCTTCTGCCAACACAGAGCTTGAATGTTTAGTGTGAGAATGGAGACTGCACTGAACGTAGCAATGTCTTCTCACCTGTGTATTCCAGGCTTTTTCTCCTAGGGAAACCCTTCAGTGATAACCATCACACCATCCTTCTTATCATTCTCATCCAGCCTTCCAAACCCATTTCAGCTGTGAAACTTAAACATGGATGGAAAACAAGCTGTGGAAAAGGGGTCAAGCAAATACTGCAGACGGCCAAGAGTTTGCTTCCCTTTCCTTCCTTTGTGTGCTTGGCCTAATGAATGGATTGATCTGTTGCTGCAGCCAAAGTGCTTCTTCCCCTGTGGTCCCCAGTGTGGGTTTGGGCACCTGAAGAAACCTCTAGGACTGCTGAGGTCCCTGTGTTGTCACCAGAGCACACTGTGTGGATGTGGGGCTGCTGTTCAATTCCCCAGTGTTCAGAGGGACAGACAGTTCTGGTCACTTCTCTGGAGACTGCAGAGATCTGTTACTGGTCCTTACTATAAAGGAGAGTGGGATATAGAGACACCAATAGCCATGGATATCCCATTGTGCCCAGGACCATGGAGACATGGGAGGGAACAACAGGTCCTGCACCAGAGAGATTGCAGTGTAGATAGTGAGGGTGATAGCAACAATGAGGATGAGATTTGTCCAAGGTTGTAGAACAGGACAGTGACAGAACTTGTGGTGGAAAAGTGCTGAGTGGGTTTTTGTATTTATAGCTGGCAGTTTGGGGCTACAGGGAGATCCATGTTGGAGTAGGGAAGAGTCTGTTGGGTTCAGACTCCTGACATCTCCATTTTTTGCCTTGTTTGTTTGTTTGGGGTTGTGTTTTCAAGCTCAGGCTTTAAGCTCTGTTTATAAAACTGTTTCCATTGTTCAGTGTCATAAGGCTGTTAGGGGTTTTTTTTTATCCTTCTAATTTTCAAACTGCTGTGTCACCTAACTCATCAGCCTTCAGCACACAGCCTTCCCTCCTTCTCTCCCCACCACCCCTGCAAGAGCATTTGTACAGAACAAAGACTTGCTTTTAAAAACGGCATGATATTTTGCCACCTTTGTGAAAACCTGTCACAACAATATCTAATTTCGCATGAGACAGAATTTCAAATCAAGCCTCAAGGAAAGGAACCTGTTCCTTGGCTAATGCGCAGACGTCGCTTTGGCAGCAGAACAGGCAGCACCCACCCAGCAGGGAGAAGGGAATCTAATTCCTCTGCTCTTCCCTCTGCCCAGGTCTGACCTGCTCAAGAAGAAGACTCATGGCAAACATCGCCTTGCTGAGCTCCTGCGGTCTGAGTATTCCAGTGGGATGGACACCAGTGTAGCCAAGGGCAAGAGGAAGAAAAAGCAGAAAAAACCTGGCAACCAGCAGGTTTCAACATAAGTCAGGACCTTTCAGGCTGTAAAACCTGCTTGAGTGCCTCAGCTGGGGGTCAGGGTGACCTGCCAAACCAGCTGAGGAGTGTTTCAATTGATCAGGCAAATATGGGAGGACCTTGGGGATCTCGGTCTCCTTTCTCTTCATTCCATAGGTCCCAATGGAACTGAATCCAGGTGTGTCCTGCTCTACTGCTGCACTTCAGTGTGGCCTCCTGAAGATGTGCTATGTTTCTAAGGTGTATTTTTGCAAGGAAATAAAGGTTAAATATTGTTTTCAGAGAAATGTGGCGTCTGTGTAACATAAAAGTGAGCCAAGTGTGGTCAGACAGGAGGTGCTTTCCTTTCTAAGGACCTATAGAAACACTCCACAATCCCTTCACTTGCTGTTTTCAGCCATTTCAGAGGAGAGGGGAAGCTGCTCTTTCCCCTGTCACCATGAGGGGACACTTCTGCTCCTGTCCCAGGGAACAGACACATTGCTGCCACCTTCTCTCCTGTCCTCTGTGCACTGGGGCCAGGTCTGTCCCTGGTCACTGATTGAGAGTCAGGTATTGCCACCTGTAACGATGCACGTGGTTGGATTGTGGAGAACTCTTGAGTGCAATGACACACAGTCCCTTTGGGGCAGAGCTCATGGGCACAAAACTTGTCCCTCTGGGGCAGAGCTCATGGGCACAAAACTTCATGTCAAAACTCCTGAGTTTGGGAACAAATGTTGTCACTGTGGGAATCCAGCAAGCTCCAAACTTCTCCTTGCCTGCAGCGTGTTGTCATAGCCAATTATATAACGCAGAGGGTGTATGGGATGTCTCACCTCTCTGAACATTAAAGCCTTGGCAGGCTCTTGCTAACACTTGCCAGCAGTAATCCACCCTTTGGAGGTTCTCTGCCTTGCCTGGGCCTATTTTGAGTATGTCCCAAGCTAAGGGATTTAGCTTCTTGCTTTTCCCATTTGCCATCCATCATGTTCTCCTCAGAGAGTTGGGGCCGTAAGGAAAGGGATGCAGTTTGGCCCCAGAAGTGTGAGATTGGTACTTGTTCCCCATTGCCTTAGTGTGTGAAATGAAACTCAAACTCCCCTTTGCCTTGTAGAGGTTTGGGGGCTGTTTGGAGTTAGCAGGTTTCCTCCCAAACCTGCAGAAGACTTACAAACTCACCCAGCACCTACAGGTGAGCACCCACCTCCCTCTCCCTGTGTTCCTCTCTCTGCTCCTTCCAGCTCTGCCTGTAACACAAGCACCAAGCAGTGAAATGTGAAAACAATTCAAACCTTGCCAAAACACAACTTTCTGCTACCTGCACGTGTCTTCCTCAAGGAAAGAGGTGAGGAAGAGCAGTCCACCCGTGACCCAAGCCAGAGGTGTTTAATGCAGAAGCAGAAAGTGCTCAAAGAGTGGCATTTTCAGATGTCAGAAGGGAAAAAAAGTCCTGAAAAAGGAGTATAAGCAGATGAAAATGCTGCTGCTTTGTGAATACAGAATTGAGGGCACCTACTTTGGGCTGTAGTGAGTCATACAAAGGATTGGAGGAGAGAAGCAATCAGCCCCCAAAGTGTTTAATTTCTGAAGTGAAGGTAACTTTGGAGAACCAACATTTTATTTTTTTACTCCTCCCAGGCAATTATCAAACACACTGATTTCACTGCAATACTCTATTGAACACTTTTGAAAGGTGTTGAAAAGGCTCCAGTAGCAAATTAACCATGATTTTGCAGAGAGAAAGAAGTTACTAGCATTTATCAGATCAAAATAACAACAAAGCCCACCTGATTTGCTTATGAGAACTATTTGGAAGAGCCATCAGGTTTAAGGCAAATGTCAACTTAAACAGAAAAGAAACCCCTGAGGATGAAAATGACTCAGAGTGATGCAGAGAGTGTAAGTTTGGGAATAATCTTGTGCATGAGGGGAAAATATATGACCTTCTCCTGGCAGACTGTCACATATGAATTAATAGGGACTATTGGCAAATTCCTAACAGTAGGAATAAAGGCCAATGGCACATGGTTGAGAGACATCAGGAAATCTCATTGCTGCCTGTGTTAACTGGGAATGGAATGTTACAAAGGGTATGATGAATAATGTGATTTTTTAAAAAAGAAGATAGAATGTCTTTTTCTTTCAGCTTCACCCTCCTTTAGCAGATAGTGCTGGATTAGTTGTGTGATTAGGGAAAAGGAGAGAAGAAAATAGTTACAGAAAGTGTTAAAAGAAATGCACAAGCACCTGAAGCTAAGCCAAGTTTGCTCCTAATAAACTTGAAGGCTGATGTGCAAAATGGGTTTGAATTGTGGCTGGGGGGGAATCAAATTCTTGTTTACACTTGGGCAGCTCTAGATTGGCTCTGGGCTGGCTTTATCCTTGGGCTCAATTCAGGGAGAACCTGGTAGGTTTGGAGTTAATTTGTGCTCAACTCTAAGCATCTCTTCACTCAGGCAGGGCAGGGTGTGGTGCTCCTGGTGGAGCAGAGGTGTTGAGCTGCTCTAGAGTTCTATCACTCCATCACCTGCAGCAGATCTGCACTTGGGCAGCTCTAGATTGGCTCTGGGCTGGCTTTATCCTTGGGCTCAATTCAGGGAGAACCTGGTAGGTTTGGAGTTAATTTGTGCTCAACTCTAAGCATCTCTTCACTCAGGCAGGGCAGGGTGTGGTGCTCCTGGTGGAGCAGAGGTGTTGAGCTGCTCTAGAGTTCTATCACTCCATCACCTGCAGCAGATCTGCACCACCTGCAGCAGGAACAGGGAGTTGTGGGTGCAGAGACTCCCAGGTCCTCTGAGCACCTGAATGCTGGAGGAGCTGCTGGGGGTGACAGTGGGTTCCTGTGGCACAAGCCTGGCATGGAGCAGGGGGATGTCACCTTCAACTGCTCCTGTACTTGTCTTCTCATGCTCTGAGGTACATGGTGTGTATTGCAGGGGTCTTGGCTGGGTGGGAGCTGTCCACACAGCTCCTAGGGGAGGGGAGATGAGCTCTTGGCAGTGTTTGGGGGAACTGCAGCTTTGTTTGGCTGCACTGGTTTTGGTCAGGTTTGCTCTCCTGCCTGCACTGTGGTGGATGGCAAGGGCCTTGCTGCCCTGCAGCTTGGAGTTCCTGTGTTTGGTCTGGAAATAATGGTACTGTGGGGCTTTTCTATAAAGCTGCCTGTGAGTCAGACCTGGGCTCAGTTGGGGTTTGCCTTCCTTTCTGCTCTGCTCCCTGCACCTGGAGTCCTGCCTCTCCCAGGAGATGCTCTGGTTCCTTTTCTCAGCTCTCTTCTGACTCTGTGTCCTTCACCAGGAGTAGGAACATACATCCTCCTCTCCTCTGCGACTGGAACATCTTGAGGTCACATTTCAAGGGTTTGGGTTAGGAAAAAGCAAGGAGGTCACCCTGGGACATGGGTCATAGTTAAACAGCCACTTCCAGGGTCTGGGGGAAGCACAAGGCAGCAGTGAGAAGCACCATAGCTAAGCAGGCAGCAGCAGTGTTCTGGGCTTTGCATTCTGACATAATTTTGTTCAGTGTTCAGATGAAGCCATGAAATGTCTCAGCTAGAACCAGTTCTGCTGATTTCAATGACTCTGTGTGTGTTGGCATGCTCAGCAGAGCAGCTTTCCTTCTCTCTGTTCCAAGGGTGGTGGTCCTGGTTAAAGCTGTGTTGAGAGGAGAGGAAAGTGGCCCTCAAGCTGGGTAAAAGCCCAGAAGATGCTTGAGAGCCAGGATTGTGTTTGGTCTTGGCAAACCCACTGCACTATCTGGTTTGTGTCTTGGGTACTGAGCCTGGAGCTGACAGAAACCAACCACCAGCAGCTTCTGTTGAGCTTAGTACCCAGGAGAAATCAACGGAGCAGAACTGGTGCAGTACTCCAAAGATTGCCTTAGTGGGGCTGGAGCTCCTTCTCAACTGTGCCATTCCTATTGCTTCACCTAATTTCAATCCTGACACCTTGCCAGGATTGTGCCCACCTGGCACAGTCCTCTGGAAATGACTGATTTCCAGCATGGTCAGGGGCTGCTGTAGGTGCTGGTGGGTTCTGTTGTGGGACAGCAGGTTCCATCTCAGTCCCTACACACAAGCTGGAGGTGAGCTTGGCCCTTCAGCAGCCTTTGAGGCTGCTGTGATCCTCCCACACCAAGATGCTGTTACGAGAGCCTACAGCCTGTGGTGCCTTCCCTAAGCTGATTCGTTTTGAAGCTTGGCTCTGCTTTGAGAGCTCTCTGGAAGAGATGACTGCAGCCCTCACTTCCCCTCTGCTCTTTTTCCTTCTCAGCCAGACCCAACACTGCCATTCCCCCTTCCTGGAGCAGAGTTTTCCTTGGGGCTCTGCCTCACTCTCTCCTCCCACCCTCATAACACAAACCAGACCTGGGTTAGAGCACTGGCTCAGACCTGCACGGGAGTTTCCAGCTTCTTCCAGATGTGAAATGGCAAATTTAAATATTGCAATTACAAACGTGTAACGAAGCCTTGTACTTCATTAATGTAAGAGGAGGAATCTGCTAGGGCTACAAGGACAATTAAATATTAGAGAATGTCTTTGATTC
>NW_008672934.1:0-25969 GCF_000695815.1 Acanthisitta chloris
AGGGGAGATGCTGTAGTCCTCTTAGCAGCCTTATCGTGGCCTCCTCTGGACTTGCTCCAGCAGTTCCATGTCCTTCTTAAGTTGAGGGCACCAGAACTGCACGCAGTATTCCAGGTGGGTTGTCACGAGAGCAGAGTAGAGGGGAAGAATCACCTCTTTTGACCTGCTGCCCACAATCCTTTTGATGCAGCCCAGGGTAGATTGGCTTTCTGGGCTGCTAGTGCACACTGCTGGCTCATGTTCAGTTTCTTGTCCACTGTCACTCCCAAGTCTTTCTCCTTGTTGCTGCTTTCAGTTACTTCCCCACCCAACCTGTAGGTGTGCCTGGGATTGCATTGTTCCACCTCTCAAGCCTGTCAAGATCCCTCTGGATAGCACATCCCTCCAGCATGTTGGCTGCCCACACAGTCAGGTGTCATCAGTGAACTTGCTGACAGTGCACTCAATCCCGCTGTCCACGTCGCCAACAAAGATGTTGAACAGTATCGGCCCCAGCACTGACCCCTGAGGGACACCACTCATCACTGGCCTCCACGTGGGCAATGAGCCACTGACCATAGCTCTCTGCATGTGACCATCCAGCCAATTCTTTATCCACCGAGTGGTCCACCCATCAAATCCATGACTCTCTAATTAAGAGACAAGGATGTCATGCGGGACAGTGTCAAATGCTTTGCATAAGTCCAGGTAGATGATATCAGTTGCTCTGCCCCATCCACAAATTGAGTGGCCCCAGAAGAAAAAGAAGCTGCTTCTTAAAGAAGCTTCACAGTATTACAGGTCTTCAGGATGGTGAGAAATCAAATGACTGCTCCCTAAGTGCTAAGCACCAGCCAAGAGAAAGGGAGCGCAAATATGAGCTCTGCAAATACTTAAGTGGGAAAATACCCTGCTTTCATGTGACAAAGTATGGATATAAGCACTGTGAGAATGTGGAAGTCCACATAGAACTTGCTCATAAAGGAATGTGTTTTCACTTCTAAGGGAAGCAAACTCTAAGAGTTAGAGTGTACATCTCTTTCTTTGCACTGTTGTTACTGTATGACCTGCCAAGTAGAGGTTATTTCACTCTAATCTACAGCATTGTGTTACTTCAAAACAAATTAATTATAAACTCAATGAGTACCTGATACTATGAAAATGGCATCAGAATGCTTTTTCTTCTTTCACCTGATCAGTTTTCCCTCTTTAGCTGTTTTTGCTTGTCTTGCAATGTTTGCTTTCAGCATCTCACATCTCTTCTTTCTGCTGTATATTTCTGTCACTTTGTAATTTTTGGGTTTTTTTCAAACCAAAAACCTTTCTCCCTCTGCGTTGCTACTCTTCTCTCGAGTGTATGAGGGAAATGAAGGCATATCCATACCTGAGGGTTAAGATGAGTGTATTTGGTTGTTTCCTGTATTTTGGTACCTTGCTGCCATACTGGGAAAGGGTTTTTCATTTCTTAATGCTTAAAGTGCTTCACGTGTCCTTGCTGGAGAGCCTAGCTTTTAAGACAGAAACATTTGAAATCACACAGTTAAACTCTGTTGTTAGACTGGTGCCACAAGATTATGGTTTCCACTTAAAATCTGCATGATTTCAATTAAATACTTGTCTTAGAGTAGGTGCTATCCAGGCTAACAGAAAAGTTACACTATCATCAAACTTTGGGGCTGTTTTCAGTGTAGTGTGCTGTAGTAAGAAAAAGCTGTAGCATTTGCATAGACTAGTTGTTTCAGAAACACAGGAGCCTCTCTTTGAAGAAGCTAGGTTTGGTGTTTTTCAGAATAGCAGTGGATAAACAGGCAGTGAAGAATGGGGCATTTTTGAACGGTTTTGGGATGGGCAGCGGTGCCTCCTAGTGATGCCAGGAGGTAACAGAATCTCAGAAGAAGCCAAATTGTCTGAGGTTTCTCACATAGGAAAAAAATGAAAAGAGAGAGACAAATCAGTCATTTGGCATTAATAGTATAATGTTGATGTTATAAGCTTTTCAGTTCAACGATATTATTAGTATAATTTATTGCTTTTCAGTTGTGTTGAAGGAGTGCTATGCTTGCTCAGGAAACTCTGAAACTGGCAGCTTGCTCTATTCCTTTCACGTATGAGTTGGGTATCTCTTTGTGCAGCATCAACTTCTGTCCTCTATTTGTTGCTGTGTAAACAAGACCTTTTGTTTTAGTAATGCCACTACATGTACTGGCTCCTTCTGCATTTTCTTGTTAGTGAAAATAATGAGGTGCATTTGTAAGAAGGGATGATTAACAATAAAAGACAATATAGCTTTGGACCAGTGTTTTGTTACAGCAGTCCATGGAAACATAATAATAAGCAAAATGATGTTGGTGAATAATGATACATATGTAGGGTGGGAATACAGTCAGAGAATAGTTGTCAAATTTAAGGAATCATAATACAAAGTTTCATGAAGCAATCAGGAAAACATGCACAAAGTGAAGAAAAAAGAGTAAATGAACTGGTAGGTCTTTTCATGTGCCCTGGATTGTGTAGCTTAGCTGAAGTTTTGTTGTTCTTCTGAATGTCAATGGCAAACTGCATTTGGCTACAGAAGGGAGCTGTAGCAGCTATCCAGCTACACAGTCAAAAATACTTAGACTGAGCACCTGTCAGAGTCATCTCCCTCCAGTTAAGGGAAGTCCCTGAGCTTGGAAAAAGTAACTTCTCAAAGAAGACTAATAAATGTTCAAGCACAAGGACTTTGGTAACAATCTGGTTTTGCTTTTAGCTTTGAGGTTAATTCATCCCCTTAGGGATGAATTACATAATGGTAAAAGTAACTCTTTTTCTATTGTTTTTGACCTCTACACTTAGGGCATGGAGTATCTGGGTACGAAAAGATACGTTCACCGGGATTTAGCAACAAGAAATATCTTGGTGGAGAATGAGAACAGAGTTAAAATTGGAGATTTTGGATTGACAAAAGTCTTGCCACAAGACAAAGAATACTACAAAGTGAAAGAACCTGGTGAAAGCCCTATATTTTGGTAAGTCTTCATCTAGTATATGAAATCATGGTATGTTTTCAGTTTTTGCCATTTCAGCCAATTGTTTTGCATATTGTGAAAATTTTAAGTGCAACTCCATGTCAGTTTCTCAGCATTGTGAAAGTCACATGCATGATGTTTAACTAGGACTTTTCAACGGGGTTTTTTTTAAAAAAAAATATATTCAGAGATAAAAGGAAATCTAAAAGGGCCTATTCCTCTGGATGCTTTCAAATTTTTGGATCTTTCACTGGACATTAATTTCTTCTAGCTGAGGTCTGTTGGAGAGACCCTCTGTTGACCAAGTGGGGTTAAGTCTCATTAACTGTAATTAGCAAGGATAAAGTGCTGGGAAGTAATATTCAGGTGGATGTCTGTGTTTTGGCTGTTTGCTTTCAGAGAAGGTCTAAGTTACTCCACAATACAGTAATGCTGCAACAAACTGCCCTTGGCTTGGAAAGGAAAAGAACATTCTGTATAGGCTGTGAGAGGCAAATGATCATGAACTGAAAAATTGATTGGTAGACTGGATTTGGAATGCCAGATACATACTTATTTCTATAAAGATACAGAAATATCTTAGAAAATACACTGGCAAGTAACTGTTATAAACACCTTGTTATGTCTTTATAACAAAAGAAAATACTGTTCCATACATGTGATTTTAGTCTATATTTTAGTTCTACCTTAAGCACTGTTTTCCCAGAAAATAAATGATACAAAAAGGCATCTTAGTAGATGCTACTGGAGATGTACAATTTAATTCCAGAAGTACCTGGGACACAGTTCAAGGCTTACTGAAAGTGTGGGAGGCTATAATTGTCTTTTCTTTCCAGGTCTTATCATATCAAAATCTTGTTTATTCACACTACAGATAAGAAAAACATCTAGAACTTTGTTGGAAAAAACCCTGAACTTGGTTATGATTATCACTGTGTTCATTTAAGTTGGATTTGGTTTTCAACACCAATTAACTGTTATTAAAAGAGCAGTTACTAAGTGAAGGTACTGGAAAGCAACGAGAACATAATATATATGAACAAAGAATGCTTATTCATGAAAAAAATCAGTCTTATTAAAATAAATGTTTTCAAAACCAGAAAGACCTATGTTACATGTAGATATTTTCCTTTTACCATGTGTTGCAGGTATGCTCCAGAATCTCTGACAGAAAGCAAATTTTCCGTGGCCTCAGATGTGTGGAGCTTTGGTGTGGTCTTATATGAACTCTTCACCTATATTGACAAAAACAAAAGCCCACCAGCTGTAAGTATGTAGTGAATGGTTATCAGAGATTGTTGTTGTTTGTTTCAATTTTCTGAAATACACAGGTTGTTCCTTTCCCTAAATAGGTTAATATTTACTGATCCTTTTCTGGAGAAACCTTGGTGTTTGAGGCAGTATCCAATAAGAAGTAGTAACATGCTAAAAAGTATTAGTATCAAGCCATAAGAAGGAAAAGAGACAAGAAAATTACTTGATAGTCTGCACAGATCTTATCCATCCTGTAACTTCATACTGTTTGAATATCTTATTACAGACTGTTCTTTCTCATCCTTCATGGAGTGTTATCTTAGGTGCAAGTGTTTCATTGCAAGATGATTGTTTTTAATGCTGTTCCTGATTTAAGGTTGAGCCAAACAAATACACAATTGTTAATTTAAATAAGGTAACTTAAAGGTTACCAGAACCCAGGTTAATAAGTTATTGAAGCTCAAGAAAGAAAGAGTATAGCTTTTTGCAGACTGTTGACAGTCATCTTTAAAGACAAATTTATAGTGGGCCAAGTAAAATACTAACGTTTCTCCAGCTGGAATTAAGATTCATGATCTTACACCTAACAGTCCCAGGCTATAGGTGTGCTGCTTGGGATTGCCAAAACCTAGGTGTAAGAGCTTTGTTGAACTTCATGACGTTGGCTTGTCTCACCTCTAAAGCATCTGGATGGCTTCGCTTCCCTCTAGTGTGTCGACTGTCCCACACAGCTTGGTGTCATCAGTGAACTTGCTGAGGGAACACTCAATCCCACTGTCTACGTTGCCAACAAAGATGTTGAACAGTATCTGCCCCAGCACCAGTCCCTGAGGGATACCACTCATCTCTGGCCTCCATGTGGACAGTGAGCCACTGACCACAAATCTGTGTGCGACCATCCAGCCAGTTCTTTATCCATCAAGTGGTCCACCCATCAAATCCATGTCTCTCCAATTTTGAGACAAGGATGTCGTGTGGGACAGTGTCAAATGCTTTGTATAAGTCCAGGTAGATGATGTCAGTTGCTTTGCCCCTGTACACCAATTCTGTGGCCCCATCAGAGAAGGGCACCAAATTTGTCAGGCATGATTTCTCCTTTGTAAGTCCATGTAGGCTGTTACCAATCACCTTTGTTTATTGTGTGCCATAGTGTAGTACCCAGGAGAATCTGCTCCATGATCTTGCCTGGCACAGAGGTGAGACTAACTGGTCTGTAGTTCCCTGGGTCTTCCACTTTCCCTTCATTAAAAATGGGGGTTATATTTCTTTTTTTCCAGTCATCAGGAACTTCACCTGACTGCCACCATTTTTCAAAAGTGATGGATAGTGGCTTATCAAGTTTGTCCACCACCTCCCTTGGGACTGGAGGATTAATGTCATTTGGTCGTATGGACTTGTGCACATTCAGGTTCCTTAGTCGATCTCGAACCTGATCCTCTCCTGCAGTGGGCTTAGGGTCTTCATTCTCCCAGTCCACGAATTAGCTCCTCTTGACTTGAGTGGGATGACTGGAGCACTTGTCATTGAAGGCTGAGGCATAGAAGTTATTGGCAAACTCAGCCTTCTCTTTGTCCAGAGTAGCCAAATCATCCAATGACTTTTCACTTACTGTTTTAAATTTAATGTACATGTCATCTATTTTATGCTATTCTATATTACAATTCCATTCTACACCTACAAAATAACTGTAGTAATTGATATAGTTATGTACTATTATGTTATGTACTATTCTATCTATTCTTATTATTACTTATTCTTGTGAAGGAGTTTCCCTTGGTAAGAATATTGCAGCATCGATTTTTCCTTTAGAGATTATATGTGACAGTTGGCCTTTTGTTTCAGGAATTCATGCGCATGATTGGCAATGATAAACAAGGGCAGATGATTGTATTTCATTTGATAGAGCTTCTGAAGAACAACGGACGACTCCCGAGACCAGACGGATGCCCTGATGAGGTGATGTACTATGTTAATATGTTACTGTAGTCTGAAACATGCTCAGTTAGGGTGAGTTCCTGGTGAATGCTAAACTTGAGTTTCATTCTGCTTGGACTGCTAAAGTATTTATCCAAGCCGAATGGCTATGCTGTTATGTATCAGTTGCATGACGAATTTAATCGTATTTCTTTTCTGATTCTTTAGCTTGCACTCCCTTAGGAGCCTAGAATATTGTCTTTCTAAGTATTTGAAGTGGGACTGTTACGACTATTATACTTGGGCTCTCAGGCTTCTGTTTCAAAAAGATACATTTATTAAGGCCATGAGATTAGTATATAAAACATGTTCCATGTAAGTCCCATATAGCTATGGAATCCATAGCTATGGATTCTTTTGAAGTCTGTAATATTTAGCAGATGCATCTTAATATCTGCCTAAGGTTTTTCGTGTTTATTTCCAAGATTTAAAGAACTCCTTACTTTGATTATTTCCTTTCTCTTGCACTTCCCTGCTGAAGCATAGGAACACCAACGTTTATCATGTATATAACTCACTGTCAAGCATTCTCAGCTAAGAGCTACCTGCAGACTAGGCAAAGTTAAATATATGATTCAGATATTGTATGTTCAGGGCCTTCAGATTTGTATTCGTGTTCTTCATAGATACACAGATAGGTATCGTGTTGTAGATGCACTGGCTGCTGCATACACCCATGCTGAAGAGTATGTGTATGTAAAGCTGCCCTCAGAGCACACAAATTAATTTCATGTTCTTTTGGTTTTGCTAATACTCCAGATGTTTAAAAACGTACTTTCATACTACTTGTAAGTCTTGCAGTTCTCAGTTCTTCAGAGCAGGGTGCACAGTCCAAGTGAGCTTCAGGCAAATTGGTAGGGCTGCATAGGTGAATCAATAGCAAAAAAAAAAAAGTTAAATAGTTAAGTTTTTTAACATGTGTAACTTCTATCTCTGTTTGCTGCCTCCCTTTAAAAGTAAGCACACCTGGCAGTAAGTTGAGAAATAATCCATTCAACGCTGGAGACAGGAGATGTCAGAAGAAAAAGGGTGGTACAAGTGGGACAGGAAAGACACAGTGGAAGGAAAAGCCTATAAAGAATGAAAAGTGAAGTCTCTGAAGTAACATGTCTTGTATTTCATGTAGGAGTGCAGCAAGTGTTAAATTGCAAAGGTTTGGTGTTTTGTAGATAACCTGAATGTCACAGGTATAAGGTAATATATAATCTGTTTTACTGAAATGGTATCCAAACTGATAAAGGTTTCAATGTCTGACATTTCTCCAGATATCAAAGCAAGGTGGAAATGTCTCTCTGTCAGGAACTGCTCTTCCTGTTTTGATCCTGAAAGGCCAGTCATCTCAGATAATAAGTCTTCAGATATCTGTAGCTTACAGCAGCTTATCTTGTAGCTTACATGCTGCTGGAGACTTGGTTCTGAAGCAGCTTGGTCAGTGTTTCAAATTTACTGAAAAATAAGGAAGAACTTCTACTTTTTTTTTTCCTGGTAGCTGTGCAGATTGTTCTTAAGCACAGTGTGAAAAATGGTTCAAGGTATGAGAAATTAGTAATAATGATCTTGATTGAATTAATGAGAAGAGTACAGGTGATGAGCTTGGCAAGTTGCATGAGACCAGGTATCAGGTACATGTTTGGGCAAAGAGAAAACTGTCGCCAAATAACTGTTGTAGTGGAAATATCTTCCAAAAATCATTTAAATCTGTTTCTACTAGAAGTGGGTTCAGTTTGCACAGTAACATCTCGCTTATTTCTGACTATATAGAATAAACAAGAATTTAATGTAGAAATGTGGAGAAATGTATGTTAACTTTGCAGGGAAAGCTTACTTTACAATTTACTGTCTTTGTAAATCTGATTTCTGGTCAGGCTTGTATTTGTCATGTTAAATATTTTTAAGCTATTCAAAAAATAAGAGCAAGCAAGAAGATAAAAACATAGCAAAATAAATAAGTATTGTAAAAGTTTCAAAAACTAGCTGAGTGAATTTCCATGCTAACTTGAAAAAATAAATCTTTTATAATAAGGGCTTTTGGAGAGCCAGCTATCCCCACTTCTTTCTGTCACTGAAGAACAGGCAGATAAACTGATTGGTATAGCAAGAGTTTAGGCACACTTTTGTAGCTGTTGCTTGGAAGCACGAAGTTAAGTTGGATGTTCTTTGGACCAGTTCAAAGTAAATATTAATTATGTGTAGTATCTGTTTACCTACTACCAATTTTCTTTGTTTTTTCTCCAGATTTATGCTATCATGAAAGAATGCTGGAACAACAATGTTGCCCAGCGCCCCACCTTCAGGGATCTTGCTCAGCAAGTGGATCATATAAGGGAAAACATGGGTGGATGAGAATACTGTCCCTCCTTCAGACAATGTGTTGGAATGCAGAACAAAATGTACTTGGTCTGCTGTGTATAATTGACTTATGTACATATGTGCATCTTATCCTTGCTGGAAGTAAAATCTATGTGGCAAATATCCTATCTCAATCTGCATACTGAGGAATCCTTCTGAGATTTTTTTGTCAGGATATACTTATGACGATGAGAATATGTTGAAATTCTCAGTATGGAGAGAAACTATTTTTCTAAATAATATAATATGTGGTCATTCAACAGCACCATTATTTGCCTTACTTGGCAATGCAAAAAATGTGATGAGATTAAGAGATGAGAGGACAAAGTACTTCCTTGCTGAAATGGAGATGCACAGAAAAGACTTGCAGAAATCCTTTCACACTGAGTATATAGTGACTTGGTACCGTTTTGTGTGTTGCACAAGGACTTTTGTTTGTTGTAAAATTTTTTCATTGTTGATGAGAAATGGCTTCTCTGTATGACAAAATAGAAGTGGTTATGTAACCCAGGAGCATCTAATGTGCCTGTCTGAATCAGTTATCAGCCAGCAGTATATCCAAAGAGATATAATAGGCTGTGTGATGTACTGTAAGTATTTTGAGGGAAAGGGAGCAAATTGTTTTTAATTTGGAGAGCCAGAAAATGTATTCATTTATGTGAAAATTTTAATTTAAAATGAAAAAGCAGACATTTTACCCACTTTTTCTTACTCTTCTTTTCCTCTGTTGAGTAAGTATTAGATTCTCTTTGTAGAACTGAAGATACAGTGTAGACGTGAAGCCATTTTATACAAGGCAGTGTCTTCAGTTTGAATATGAAAAAGCTAAATGTGCTCCTTTTAAATGCTGCTCTTTTATTCTTTCTATCTTTGTAATATTCACGCAGTCATAAGTGTATCTAAATTTGGAACTTCTTAATCAGGATTAAAAATCTAGAAAATGCCCTCCATTTCACAGTTCCTCACTTTGCAGTTAGGATGATCACCTTTTATCTTCCTTCCAGTACAGAAAAAGAATACTTATGACCCAATATCTGATATGGCCAGTCACAACCACATCAAGTCTGTTTTGTAATGAAGTGGCCCAAGTTACCTCCTATTTCTTTCCGTGGTAACACCCAACATGAGACTGTTTGGAAGGAGGAAGTACAAGTGCAATTGCTTCACACTCAGCGGAGGGCAAGGACATGATTCCAGTTACTGAGAACTGGAAGGAGATCAGAGCTACCTGAATGCTGTATAATTCAGCTTTTGAAATAAGCCTAACAAAGATTCATGGACAAGACAATGCTTCGGTTTTGCCTTCAGGCATAAAACTTGGGGATAATCTCATATCTCAAAGCAGTAAAATTGCAGGTTTTGTTTATTTTTAGTTCAAATAATCTTGTTTGTTTGTTTTTACTTAAGCATTATTGTTTGCAAAGTACAATGCTTGTTCTTCTTGGACTTCTGCTACAAGAAGTTCACTTAAGGGGATATACAACTTGGCAAACTGACCTAACATCCAGATTTGTTTTTAAAATGAAGTGTTCATTTTTAAAATTTGTGGCAGAGTCAGTGAAACAGAGGAGTTACTTTCACTATGAGGCCTCCTTAAGATTTGTGGTTCACTACATCCATCTCATCAGAAGTTTTAAGAGCCTGAGCTTTTAAAAAATTGAAAAAATAAAATTGTCCCTATTAGTGTAACATAGTGCCAGTACAGCCATGTTTTGTACCACTATGATGTTTCTCTCCCACCATCAGTCATACAAAGTTAAGATTTTACAGTATGAGGGAGTGCTAAATAGGGAGAGCATCATCAGCCCTCTTTCTGCCCATTGCAGTTAATAGTATTTGTTGGTTTTCATGCCACCAAGCACTGGCATAGATGAAGTTTCAAATTAATTTCACAGTCAGTTTTTTAAGTTGCAAAGAAATTTGAAGTGCTTTGTTCAACCTCACATGGTTTATCCATTTCTATATATTGCTTTGGAGATTTGAAATTTTGTGCAAAAAATGTCTTTGCATTTATAGTCTCAGTTGTGTGTACGTGTTTTTTGTAACAAAAGGAGATAAAGCTTTAAAGCATTGAAACAGCATTTTAGCTGGGTAACATATGCAGAAATTATGTAAAATTTGCAGTATGACACTCTGTAGTTAACTGGTTTCCCGTATGTGCTAGACTAAACATAATTTATGTAAAAATCTCAGGGAAGTTTGTGTAATGCAATGAAGAAATCTTCCAGCCTGCTATTTTTTCAAGTGAATAAAAGGTCTTTTTCATGTTCTACTACAGTATGACTGATTACATAGTCTATCTGATTGCATAAACATAGTGTTGAACTCGAGGATAGTTTTTAAATGTCTTGTGAAATTTTATTTTTAACTTCAGTACTGCATCATTTTTAGAGAAAGCCATATCTTTACAGTGCAGCGTAATTTTGTGCTGTTAGTCAGGAAGATACAGTCTTTTGTCACAACCAGAGGCCTGTGCAGAGGGCTTGATGATTGGGATGAGTGTTCTTAGCTGGGTGAGTAGGACCAAGTAGTGCTTAGGACTCTCAGGAAGTGTGTGGTCATCTTCAGTGTCGATATTTAGGTCCTGGAGCAGACCCAATGGTTTTCTCAAAAAGCTGTTGAGGATGTAAATGCAGTGATTTTGTTACTGCCAATTGTGTAACCTCAAAAAAACCCCAAACCCAAAGCAAACAAAAAAAAGCCCCCAAAACACTGTGTTTTGAAAGCTTTTAGATCTACAGTAGCATCGTATAATGTCATATTTTTATCTGCCTTTGTATTAACAGGCTAAGTTTTTTTCTTTTAGAACCTTTCTTCCGTTGGCGTTGCATCTGTTATACTTTAGTGTAATCATGCTGCCCAAAATGCTGTGATTTTTTTTTAATTAGTATTTTGTAGAAAAAGTGCTGGCTTATGTATACATGACTGCTTCTACAATGTAGAATTAAAATAGTAACTACTGCTTTGCACTTATATTTGAAGTGAAAGAATTTTTCTCTAAGTGCACAATATATTCTATAGAATCTCTGCAATCAGCTATTGTGTAGTATAATATTGGTTTGTTGTCTATCAGTATAAATATGTTAAGTTTCAAATTTAGTTTTTTTAAATATATTCCACAAACTTGCAACAGTCATGTAGTAAGCCAGAGGAGGAATGAATTTTCAGGAAAAGAAACCCATGTTCTTGTCAAGTCCTAGTATTGGTTAAAAGCTTCCATAGTTGAGATAATTGTTACTAAATGTACAAATGAATGTAAGTGTAAAAATATATGTAAAAATTGTATTTCTTCCCAAAAGTTAATTTTTTTAATTGTTGCATTTAGTCGAGATGTTGACCAACTGCCTTGAAATGTATGGGAAAAGATGTTACTGTATGAAGAAGTATAGCTCTTGTGTAAAGAAAGCAAGCTTTTCAGGAATGTAGGATCATGGACACCCAGAGGATAGAGTTCTGAGAGCAAAAGTAGAAGTGTCAAAGAAAAGAAGACTGAAGTCTGATATTCAGCACTGAAGAACCTTTCTGAAATGTGAAATGCATAATGAAATATGAAAAACTGATGTCTACTGAAAATGCCATACCATGACAAATATGTGCTAATATATTTCTAAACTGTGTATTGTCTGCCTTAAGTCTAAAATACAGAAACCTAACCTGACTGAAAAAATTACAAGAATTACTGCACCAAAAGAAACTGCTTAATGTGCCATGCCAGACAACAATTTTGAAAAGGTGTTTGGCTAAGAAGTTTTCTTCTGAATTTAGCTTTTTGATTAAGAGGTTTACAGTACTTTATATTAAAGTAGAAAAAGTTCCTTGGTGGGGGGAAAGGGGGAGAAGACACCTACTGCTTATGGTTGGACTGCAAACATTTGAACCCATGGTTTATTGAACAGAACATAGAAAGGGATATTTTTTAGAAAACTGTGTATTGATACCTGAAACTTAACTGTGTGTTTCGAGTTTGGATAGTGAAAATAAAATAACTAGATACAATGAATGCCACATGCCTGCCAGCATTTTCTTTTATACAATACCAAAAATTTGTTACTGGTGTTTAAATAGCTGCTGAACAGAGCTGGTCCGTTTCAAGAGTAGAACACAGCACATACAACTTTGTGACCTTTCTAAAATAACCATATGAGGAGTTTATCTTTTGGAAGAAACATAGATATACAAAGTAAAGGTGGTATATTGAGTGCTCCCTAAACAGTAAGACAGGTTTTTTAATTTTTTTTTTTAAAGTTTTCATTAAGCTAATTATTTTGGGATCAAGAAGCATTTCCTTTTGTTGTCAGTAGTTGGAGAGATGCAAGTCTGTAAGGCTACAGTTCTCAAGTGTTTGTGTTAGAAATTCTAATGTCTTGAGTTGCATTACCTTGGCATCTTTCCATGTTACTTCCCTGTAACTTTCCGTGAAAATTACAGCTACTTACCTTGAACAGAGCTGAATGGTCTTGTGAAATTTTGAGAAATACAGTGGTGAAATGGAAAATACAATACAAGCATTTATACTTAAGCTACTCTGTTGTGGTGGAAGTAAGAATTAAGATAATTCAAATTCAGTTACCCCTTCCCAGATATAAAAGATGTCTTACTCTCAGAAAAAAATTGCCTGAAGATTTTATTTTATGCTCCAAGGAGATTTTGGGGAGAGTTTTCACAACTAGTAATTCTCGTTCACAGTTCTTGCCATCAGGTCGATGCATGCACAGATCCCAAGGCACATGCAGTCTGGAGCTGTGGGAGCAAGACTTGCTGGTTCTGTCAGGCAGAACTGGAGGTGTAAGGGCTGGGGCAGTGAGTGTTGAGGAGTCCTTGAGTCTCTAAGCAGCTGTGTGACAACCAAGCATTTGTAGGAGTATTGAGTAGGGGACGTTTCTGTGAGGCCTTCGGAGGACGGGGTTCACCTTTCTGACATGCAGCCCTTTGCACCGTGGCTGTGGTGAAGACTATGGCAGAGATAATTAACTTCTTGTAATGATGTCATTAAAAAAATAATTAATTGAGCTAAATCAAAATTTCTAGGAAACATCAGCAAATGTTATAGAAAGCATTTCCGAGCTTCTAACCCAGAACTGAAGGAGTGAGGTTGTACGTAAAACTTGAATACACTGTTTGATGACCGGATAGGTGGAATCAAGATGCCCCACTTTTTGCATCCATTCTTTTCTTTGCAAAGACATGAATAAAAAATGGAAAGCATAATGGGATCCAATATTAAAAGGTGAGGTGCAACTCAAGGCCAACAAGGACTGTGACTGTGCTGGCCAAGGCAAAGCCTTGTTTTGAGACAGGAGGGGAGCAGAGCCTTAGCACACCATGCTGTAATCCAGCACAAAGGCATAAAGAAGGGAATGTGGAAGTTCAGCAGCACATGGAGGCAGGATGTGCTGAGGTGGAGCTGCTCCATACTGGAATTGAGCTGCCACCTGAAAGCCCTAAGGCAAGGCAAATGGAAAGGAGTGAGGTGGTCCTCAAGATGGTACTCTGCTGGCAAATGGGGATGATAACTGGGACTGGTCTGAGGCAATGATGTATGTACAGATGTGTGAGATGAGTGGGCAAAAAGCTTGTCCCATGCTTGCTTTGCTTATTACATTAAACTTGGTAATGAATGGTCTGATGCCCCACCCAAACAGCAGCATACTGATATTTCAGTGCATGTTTTCTATTGCAAATCTCACCCACCAGGCTGAGCATCACTAAGGCAGAGCCATCAGTTGATATGCAGAAAAACAAACACTTCCCTAGCATCAAACTGGGCTTAGCCATCTGAAACAGCCCCCCAGCCACTCACTAATAAAATGCTTTGGGGCTTCAACAAAAGCCACAGGTGTGCATAGGCACTGAAGAAAGAGGAATTTCTGTGAAAGCAAGATAGCTTTAAAATTCAGATCCGACTAAGGATTAATCATTTAAGGATTTTAAGTCTAGAATGAAAACTCTGGCAGTTAATCTTTTCTAAGTACCTCTCCCTTAGGCACCTAGGCAAAACTTTTGGCTCTCTCCAAATTCTTTATTCAAATTTGCTTTCTGTTCTCTGTGTTTTCAGATCTTCAGGTTGTATGGTTGTACAGAGAGGAAGGTGTCAAACATACTCTGCTTGCATAGCAAATGACAGAATTGAATATTTAAAATTTTCAGTTGGTCTTGGGTCTTGAACTAGTGCATCTGTGGAGATAAATTTGATTATACAGATGAGATCTCTGTTTGTGTCTGTGTAATATAAACTGCAAGAAGGTAATTATACCAAATGATTTTGATAAATACACTTGACACCTTGTAAAGGACTCTCAGAAGAACTTGATCCATGGGGAGAACCAATAACTGGATTAAGTATGCCAGCAGAAAGAAGGATACTGTTGCAAAGTTGTATCAGAACTGCTGTAAATCAGACTACCTAAACAAGGATAGCGAAAAAATCCTGTTTGAATTCTAAGTACATGATCAGTACATATATTTTAGGTATATGCAATCAATTTCAGCTGGGTGGTGTGTGATTGAGTGCCACATGGTGGAATAAAATTAACATCTTGTTACAGTCCCTGACATCATATTACTGATCTCTTAAAAAGAAAAAAAAAATCCTACAAATATAACAGCTGTCAGTGATTTTACTTTGCCACTATAATCTTGTCTACTCTTTTACTGAACCTAGACAACTCATTTTAACTTTTTATATGTAACAATTTTTTGCATGACATTTATAAAACTTCATTAAGAAATATTTACAAATCAGATATTAAAATCAGTTAAGTTTATCTGAGTATCTAGCTCAAAGGTACTGCAATTAATTTAAAATTGCAGTAATTTCCCCCCAGCAAGAACTCCACTTAGTGATCACTGAGTGTATTATTGAGTTCAACTAACATGAATGGTGAAAAAACAAAAGATAAACAACTGCATCAAGAGGAGTTGGATAAAAGCAGCTATTGTATGTGGATGCTGGGTGTGTTGCCTGAGCTACAACTGTTTGAGCTCTAGTCAGACCGGTGGGCTATTCCTAACCATGTTACTGAAAACTCTCTGTCAGGTCACTGTTAGAACTGGTTTCTCTTCAAAAATACTGATCTATCAATTAAAAAGCCATACAAAACTTAACATCTAGTCTGCATGCAGTAGCTTCCGCATAGGGAGTGCAGGTTCTTACCTCTGAATGGACCTTTGAGAAAACCCTCAGCAAAATTTAAGGTTAAACCTAAGCTTGACTTCAGCCTTCAACAGAAGAGCACCTGACATAAGGACATGAATCCCTCTGTGCACATAGCCAAAGAGATTGCTATTTTAAAGGATGTTTTGATAGAAAATTAGGGGAAAAAATATTTCCAAGTTCTAAATGAATTTCTCTGTTAAGGACCGAGCAGGTTAGAATACCATTACAAACTGAATTCCTAAATGGAATGGAAGAGGAGAGAAAAGCTCAGTGAATCTTTCAGGAATCACAGGAGATAGTCTGTGCCCTTCTGTATCACTTTCTCATCAAAATGGTAATTGAAATTTCCCATTAGTATGAAGTTTTTATACTTTTTGTAAGTCCTTCGGTCACGCAGAGACAGATCTATCTCCACTAACTTCTTTATTTACAGCCTACCGTAGTCCCCTGCATGACAGGAATATTGCTTTTACTGGCAAGTACTTAGTCACTATACCTTCCAAAAGCCATTCTGGACTAAAGAATAAGCATAAACATCCTTGAAATAGCCTTTTAGTCTTAGCTGTCTTTCCTGAACAGACTGTACTTGCCTGTATGAACTATCCAACCAAATCTCTACCATGCCAATTAAGACACAATTTTGAAAATTATTTCAGACCTCTAGCCATTCCTGTCTACTGTCTTCTTGCATTACCATGTAATAAAATAATTCTAGTGTATGTATAGATACACATATATGGTAATTATCTGTTAGCATATAATGAACAATAGCATATAATGAATAAATATTTGTAGTTAATTAAATGTGTCAGCTTACCTGTCTCAATACCACATCAGGAAAATACTTCCTTCCACATACACATCTTCATATGAATTACTGTTTTGTATGTGGCTCATTGGTTTGCATCCTGGTCTGCACTCCTGCAGAGGAAATCTCAAGGGATCTGGGCAAGGCTCCTGTCCCACACCCTGCCCACAGCAGACTCAGCTGCAAGGTCAGAGCAGGCTCCTTGAGGCATTACCCTGACATGGCCTGGAAATTGCCCAAGGCTGGAGGCAGCACAATGTCCCTAGATCCTGACCCTTCTGCCAGGCTGTCCTCGTGGGCTAAAGGTTTCTTCTCATCTCCCACCTGAACCTCTGGTGTTTCACTGTGTCACCACTGTGTCTCATCATATACTGCTGTGAAGAGCCTTGCTCCTTGATGACCTCTTCAACAGATAGACAGCAAGGAATTATGTCATGGGGTTTTTTTTTGGATCCTCCAATTACCTGTTCAGGTCAAGTATTTTTGTTCAATTGTAGTCTAAGTTTATGGTTAAATTTAGACTCAAAGAAAAAATTTAAGAGATTATTGTGTTAAGGAAACTTCCCAGTCTGGCCATTCAGAAGTCATTCTCCCATGACCCGAGACTTTCACTGCAGGGACTGAAGCCTTTTCAGACAGGGTGGCTCCAGTGAGCTGATAGGTGCCCTGCTTGAGTCCCTGCACAACCCACTCACATGCAGCCAGATTTTCTTACTGGCTTAACCCCAGGTGTCTCTTAGCAGAGTCTCAGACGTACTGATCCTTAATGCAATTTATTCATGGCACAGGAAAAGAAATCCCTGGGCTTTTATACCCTTGCAGTCTGTGAGCTACCTGCATGGAATGTATTCCTCAACACTTGGATGCTGCAAGGCTGAAAGAGGAAATAATTAAACCAAGTTAGGAACAGAAATTAAGAGCTTATACACACTTCCGTGTAAAAGAATTGTATTTTTCTTTTGAAGTCCTAGTCACTGTGATTTAATGAGGCTTGAGTTTAGAACAGGTGCACAGTTCCGACCATCACTAACATCTGTTTTTTAACAGACTGTCTTCTGATCAATCATGATTTTCAGCTTCCAATATGGCCTTTCTCTGTGGTCTGGAACTCTATGCAAACTCAAACCTAGCTCACTGACAAATTTTGAGATGGACGCTGTTGCCTGAGTGAAGTTTTGGACAAGCTTGGAGTCATAATAAAAGAAAAAGCTTGTGTGTGCTTGAAGGTGGATTGACAAAACTGTAATTACTGAGGGTCTGCCAAAAGGAGCATCTGAAAGGGGCAGCAAGAAACTGGAAGCTTTGCTTCCTCTTATAAATTTTGGAAAGACTGCCAGGAATTGCAGAGGAGTCTAAAAATCCTTGAAAAGCAGGTGTGTGACATGAAAAGATGATGTTCCAATGAATCAAAAGTCCTCTCCAAGATGGGTGTTTCTCTCCAAAGCTGCCTGCACTCTGCACCTCTAAGAGTCAAAGAAGACAAGCAGCTGAGGGGATAGGTATACACCAGTGCTGGGCTGGAAGCCATTTAATTTTCCAAAAGCAAAGCTGAGAATGCTTCTCTTGCATCAGGTGAATAAGCCTGCAAAACTTAAACCAAGGTTAAACGTTAAGCAAAATTAGACCCACATCTGGCAAACAAGGTCTGACTGGTTTCTGGACAACTGGAATAATTCTTCTTCCATAGCCTGTTCAATTTCTGAGCCTTCCAACTTAGATACACAGTTCTTTCTCTCATGCAGCACTCAATGAGAGCAGAAGTGATCCAAGAGAGTCAGTGCTAATAGGCTTGAGATGAATGTTGGGAATGTAGAAAATCTGACAAGCTGTGAAAAGAACCAGACTTTGCTCTGTAATGGAAGTGCAGCAATACTGCTACAAACCTGAAGATGTTCTGAAAAGTTGCCTTGCTGTTCAAGTAACTTAGCCTACATTGTTCTTCGTATCAGGGCTGGAAGGATCTGCAGGATGAATCTTCCCATCCCTGAAACAAGGTGTCCTAGCTGTCATCAGCCCATTGTAGAACACACTAGCTGCTTACTTATGTTACTGAAAGGCTCCAAGTCCGAAAGCTACCACATCAGCAGGACAGGAATGCTGGTCAGCCTGTTGAAGTCTACCTCTCAGAAGCCCTTCACAGAGGGCACAGGATGGCAGGGGTTGGCACAGAACTGCACAGGAGCCCAGGGCCATGATCTCCAATGAAAAAAGGGCAGGAGGATGAAGTGTATCATCACACTGCATTGCTGCATGGGAAACTCGTCAGGAGATTCCATCTTTTGGCATAGGGACAACAAGAGGCAAAACTACAAAGACAGAGAAGTGCTACAACTGTGGCCTTTGGTGTCAAGACTAGTTGCTGCTGAGCTTAACGATATCTGCTAAGATATCACTGAAACTGCAAGGCCCACCTCTCAGGCCAAACACTACAATGCAGGGAATACAATCCAAACAAGGCAAGGCGGCCTGTCTGGTGGGGGCTGTTTGGCTGGCCTACTTTGAAGGGCAGTACCCAGAAGTTTTCCAGGTGCAAAGGGTGGCAGCTGAATTTTGGTTCTCATCTGAGTTTCTGTATGTGAGAGACACACTACCTCACTCAGCTGTGTTAATGGTATGTTCTCGTAGAGATACATCTGGCTTTACAAACACTAAAGTTATACTAAGAGTGTAGGCTGCAGTTGAGGAACGTTTAGCAACCCAAATCAAGTATAGGAAACGTCCAGGACAAATGTAGGTAGCAGAGAGGTTAAGCTGAGAAAAAGAGGCTGATGCACAGACTAGAGAATTTACTCACCTTCCCATTAGTGCTGGTTCTCTAGAATATGTATCAGACAAGTACACCTACAGTGCAGTGTCTGATATCAAGACCCAACCACAAAGCAGGTGGCACAAAGCAAGTCGAGTAAATCTATTAGAACTAAAATCCAGGGAAATGAGCAAATAGCTGAGGTGCTTGTTCCCAAGATACAGAAAAACTGTGCCATGACAGAACTCGTTCCACGTCTTGTGGCAGTGTGGCACAAATGAGGAAAGTACTCTCCTTCAGCTACTTGATGATCGGGGTGAGTGACTGCAGAGCAGCACATGGGATACAAATGTACCCAGGTTTCACTCTGCTGAGTTGGCATTTTCTGTTGAGTCTCTGCTGGCTGCTGAGGAGGAGAGATAGTAGTCTCACAAAGTCTTCCTAAAACTCGGAGTGCTAAGTCTAGGTTTATCTCAGGCTTTGCCAGAATGGAGAAATAAAGGTTGATGTTTTTCCTGCCTATCAGTGAAGGCCAAAGAAAAAAGGAATGGAACATCTACTGCAGTAACTCAGGAATCTGAATGTTTTTCTCACACATCTCAGTAGATTACCCAGAAAGTAGACACTTCCTGTGTAACAAGACTACATCAACAGGACTATAACAATTTCTGGAAGCAGCAGGTTGCTTACTCGATACCTAATTGCTTTGTGAAAGAAATGATGGGGGGTGGGAACCCAAGTTTTTTCTTGTAAAGAAGTGAATGTTTCTAAACAGCTGTGATGTTAAGCACAATGTGTTGCCTTGACCGTGCTAGCGTTTATGTTGCTGGATACACATGGCAACACTCTCTGAGGTGCTTTCAGTAGAGACAGTGTCCTTTTAATCTGCTCTGTGGATCAATACCCAGCTCAGTCATTATTTTATGTTTTGAGCTGTCAGCTCCAAAGCGTAGTTACTCCCTTACATAACTAGTCAGACATCTCATTTTACAAAAAAAGGTTTTCTTCTGATCTCAAAAAAGGGTCTTTGGACTCTGAGTCAGGTAAGCAGTAAGCAGGTGGCATCCTCTAGGCCTGCTGCAATCAAATGACACATAATTGTCACCTTTGGCTACATTGCAAAGAAACCATTTGTCCTGGTTCTGGCCAGGACAGGGTTAAGTTTTGCATCAGCCAGAAGGGCACACTAGGACCCACGGAGGGGCATGGGGTACCCTTTGTTCCAGGGCCGTTGGGTCAGGCGCGGTGTGTGCGTTTGGGCAGCGCCATGTGCTGCGCGGGGAGTGATTGTGTGTGAGTCGTTTGCCTGTCTTGTACACTCTGCTATTAATACAGTGGTTACTGATAGTTTTCTTACTTCCTTGCTGTTCCTTAGTAAATTGTTCGTTCTTACCTCAGCCTGTGATCTTTACCTTTTGTGTTCCAGGGCCGTTGGGTCAGGCGCGGTGTGTGCGTTTGGGCAGCGCCATGTGCTGCGCGGGGAGTGATTGTGTGTGAGTCGTTTGCCTGTCTTGTACACTCTGCTATTAATACAGTGGTTACTGATAGTTTTCTTACTTCCTTGCTGTTCCTTAGTAAATTGTTCGTTCTTACCTCAGCCTGTGATCTTTACCTTTTGTGCCTCCAATTCCCTCCATCCCATCCCACTCCTAAACCACAACACCATTATAAAATACAGCCTAGTGTCACTGAAGGTCTTTAGGCTTTGAAAACTCAATTTGCTTTAAAACAAGAAAACCTTTACACACTGTAATATATACAGAAATCTTCCTTACTTGAAAAAGCAGACTGAATTTCAGTCTGTGCCATGTGCCTGTGCCATGGCTGAGCTGCTGAAGCTGTTACAGGCTATGATGAGCTTATTAAGAACCTAGATTAAACACAAATTTCACCTTTTCTCTGGGTTGACTCATACCTCTGAAAAATGCCTGTTTATGTCGTAAAAAGAATGATTTTTCTATTTATAATCCTATCTAAGCCTGAAACAGTTCATGTCCAACACTAATTTCCACTTAAACTATTTTTAGTTTTACCAATGGGTTACATCTGACTCAGCAAGTTAAACTCTGGATTGCCCCATTCAAGAGTTTATCTCACAAATTTAAGATTTTAACTACATCTTTGTTTCACTCAGGCCTGCTATCACCATATCCACCTTTCCCAATATTCCTTTTTGGAAGCTTGGGAGAAAGTTTTCTAGCAAAACAAACGATGCATATAGGCCAATTTTCAGTTTCATCATGCATGGCGCTGTCATATTGTGCCTTTTCTTAAAGATTCTATACCACTTATTCTTCACCTTACTAAGGAATCCTAACAACAAAAGCCCTGTATCTTGCCCCAAAATAATGAATACTTCCCCTCAAACTCCTCCTGTATTCTACTGGGAAATCCTGATCTCAACTAGGGAGTCTCCAAACAAGAACTACCTGCAAGGTATAGTTGCTGGAAGTTGAGCTATAGAAGTTTAGCTATAGCGTATTGCAGAAAAAAACCTCTCCAAACTTCACAGTTACTTTTTCCACTCAGAATGGCAAAAAGAATCTGACAGTCACTACAAGAATGGAGTTTAAGAAGTATCATGATTTAACCCCAGCCACCAACCAAACACCACACAGTCACTTGCTCACTCACCCATTAGCGGAATGGGGGACACAATCAGAAGGGTAAAAGCTAGAAAACTCATGAGTTGAGACAAAGACACTTAATAGGGAAAGTAAGATCCACGCACATAAGGAAAGCAAAACAAAGAATTAACTCACTGTTTCCAGTGGGCAGGAGGTGTTCAGCCATCACCAGGAGAGCAGGGCCCCATCATGTGTAACAGCAACTTGGGAAGACAATTGCCATCACTCCCAACGTCCTCCCTTCCTCCTTCTTCCTCCCACTTTATATACTGAGCATAATGTCATATGGTGTAAAATATCCGTTTGGGCCACCTGTCCTGACTGTGTCTTCTCCCAGTCACTCAGGGACCCCCAGCTTCCTTGGCTCCATGTAAGCTCTGCTCAGCAATAACAGAAACATCTCCATGTTATCACTCCTGTGTTTTGCGCAAATCCTAAACACAGCCCTATACTAGCCACTGTGTAGAAAGTTAACTCTATTTCAGCCCAAACCAGCACAGGAAGATAACAAATTTCTTCCTAAAAATTGTTGTTAAGATGACAGAAGAGACGGTGCTTTTCATCTGGAAGACAACAGGAATCATAGTGAATGCTTGTTCTGCCCAACCTCTACTGAATAAACTTGATATGTCTTAAAAAAACCAAAGAGGATTGATAGATGACTAATTGCTGCAATACCAGTACCATCTCAGTAAAAGCAGTAAAGAAGAGACATTATTCCAGGAAGCAGTTGTTCAATCAGAGAACACTTGTCAAAAGACAATTTGCAGAAAAAAGCCAAAGGCAACAACTGCACAGTCTAAGCCATGAAGCATACTCTGCGTCAGCTACTGCCACAAAGATAAGTTACCATGAGCATCAGAGAGGTCAGAAAAAAACCAAACCCTCATGTCATAAACAATACAGTGAGAAATACAGCTTGTTACAGCTGAGAAAAACAGACAGGAAGGCAAAAGACTAGAAAATACAAAGATTAAATTAGCTGTTTATAAACACAGCAGCAAATACCAACTTAGAAGTACAGCTGATGCATTTTTTACAAGAGATGAGTGTGTATACAATAAGTTACTTGATGCACATCCAACGCGCTCACTCAGCAGTAGTAGGGAAAAATGAGGAAGTTAGGTAAACAAGGAATAACTGAAGTGTAAATACTCTATTTAGGTTTCTAGAAATCAATACTGCATTCAGCAATTACAAGGAAACAGAAAATGTGTGGTCAAAATAACCAACAAGCTGAGTGTCCTGTGGGGTTTTTGACCTGGCAATATATTCTTTCTCTACAACTTTGTACCATGAAACCCATTTCAAGAACATTGTTGAATGTTACAAGAAGGCTGGAGAGGGACTCTTTATTAGAAACTGTAGTGATAGGAGGAGTATTGGGTTCAAACTGAAAGAGGGGAAATTCAGGTTAGATATATGGGAGAAATTCTTCCCTGTGGGGGTGGTGAGACACTGGAAGAGGTTGCCCAGAGAAGCTGTGGGATGTCCCAACCCTGGTGGTGTTCAACGTCAGGTTGAATGGAGTTGAGCAACCTAAGACTACTAGTGGAAAGTGTTCCTCTCCATGGCAGGGGATTGAAACTAGATGATCTTTAAGATCCCTTCCAACACAAACCATTCTATGATTCAATGTTCACTCTGCCAACGCAGGAAGAACAATTCAGGAACACTTAGCGTAATTACACTTTAATGAAATATTGAAGTTCTTCCTAAAGTGTTACAAAGATATAATACATTTGTAATATAAGTGTAAAGGCTCAACATTAAAATTAAAAGACTTAGTAAAAATATAGATTAGAAGTTACTGCAGCAAAAAAAAAGTAATTGCAATTACACTTGTGTTTTGTTTGTTGCTGGTTTTTTAAAGAAAACCAGCAATATTGACGGGCACATACAGACAAGATAAAATACAGTGAGAGTTTTCTTCTCCATACAGTATTCAATTAAGTAGCACTGCAACAAACATTGATTTCATGCATAAATGCAGAGAGGATTTTAAACTCTGCATATAGTACTGATTTCAGCTTTTGTACAGCCCCATTTGCAACACATTCCTGCCAGACCCAGAGACTCCCGTTTTCTTCTGGGATACCTGGCCCAAAGATAACTGCTTGATTCCACAGGATTTGCATTTCCTGTTCCTTCCCTGTCCTTCTGAACAGCTTCCTCCACCTGCCGAACAAGTTCTTTGAAGTCATCTGCCACAGGTACATATTCATTATAGTAATTTAAATTATACAAGTCCTTAAACGTCTCCCGTCCAAGAAACGGACTGCTTCTCTGCAGCTGCTCCACTTCAGGATCCAAAACTGAATGCAGGTTGAAATTTCCCAGCAGTTTGTTACTTGCTGTTTGTGCAGAATCTGTTAAAAGAGAAGACTTTTTTCAAGTTCAGACTGTAGGAGCATCAAACGGAGCACACAGCTCTAAGAAACAGACACAAACTCCACTCAGTTAGTAATAAGTGAAGCACTGTCATCTAGGAGAACTGTCAATACTGCAGAGTTTCCACACCATGACTTACTTGACACTTACTTTTAGTGGAATCGATGTTTTATAGTATTTACTGCCTCTTAGACACAGAGAGTACACATCTACAATCATGACTGAAGGACATCCTATCGCAACTGGAGTGTTAGTGATAGAGAAGCCTCAGTTTTTCCACAAAAACAAGTTTTGTTGTAAAGACATGTACCCAGAAACCCCACAGAGCTATGTCATGTGGCTCACAGATTAGACCACTCCTCTCCTATGTACAATCACACAAACTAGCCATGATGCGAACAACTAATGCTGGAAGGACTAAATAAGCAAAGATTGTATGGAAACTGCTTCTTACAGATTGTATTTTCTACAGCTATTTTTTGCTGATGCTTTCCACTCATCTATCATTTCTCAAGGCATATCTGAGGCTTGTAGAATTTACTTATGACACACATTGTCTCACTGACTAAAGTGTTCTCAAATCCAGCTCTACTTCCTTAGACCTCATATTGTTTCTTTTGATTGACTTCCGTGAGCCAAGTGGCTAATGTGAAGAAAAGCAGCTTCAATTCTTAATTTAAAAAAAAACCAAACTAATTGTCTCTCTTTTGGTCTTCATACAATACAGTGTTTGAGGTTTGGGGGTGTTTTTTTGTTGTTTGTTTCAGAAAGCTGAAAAAACTTGAGGCTATCCAGTGAATGCTGTATTTACTTTTATATGACTAATATAGAAACTAACTTTCAGATTGAACAGCTGCCTGAGTACGTTCAAAAATCAACGTAGCTGTAGCTACTTTACCGATTAGACAGTGACTGCTATTTAGCAGTCTTTTGGGATGGGGAAGACTTTAGTTAGACATCATGCAGCACAAAAGGGGCTCCTTAGTGATTGCTCTTCTCAGAAGCTGCTGTTAATAAGAAAGAAAACAAAGTTTCCTGGAAAGAACATAATCCCCCCAGGGGCTGTACATATGTAAATTGTTATAATTAGAAAGCTAACTTATCTTTTACTCTACCTGCCAGGGAGAGAAACAAACCCAAAACCCACCACCAACAAAAACCAAACAACCCCAAACAAACAAACAAACAAACAAACAAAAAACCCAAGGAAAAAACTGGCAAGAATCCAGAATGCTGGCTTCAGTAACTGCTTGAGTTCTTATGTTATTTCATTAACAGTGTTTAAACAAGGAAAAAAAAATGTCTTCCACTGCACGTTCGAGTCATAATTCCAACTTTTGTTCTTGCTAGAAATGCTATTTTCACTATTCAGAATATTGACATCAATGAGAATCATCACTTAAAATTACTGTTACAGTAATTTTGAGAACACAGCAGTTTGAGAACACAGCCCAAAGGACATCTGCTTACACTTCCTGAGCATACTGCGCTTGGGACACGCAATAGTAAAGCTCTGAGGAATATTTCACCCATTAACTGTTTCACCATCGGCCCTTAAAGCAGTTCTTGCTGCCTGAATTGTAACCCGAAGCACGAGGGAGTCCCATCCATCCTCCAAGGTCCGAGCTCGTTGCTGCAGAGCAGCGAGCGAGCGATTCCACCCCGCGGTGTCCCCGC
>NW_008672935.1:0-12298 GCF_000695815.1 Acanthisitta chloris
TAAACACAGACAGCCCCTGGGGGAGCCGTCAGGGAACAAGAGGAGGTAACGATCACTGCCCCACTTGCTGCTTTAACCCTTGTGGAGACGACAATAGAATACATACCATTGGCTACCCCCACACTGCAACCCAGGACAACTCTGTACCAGTGCCTCACCACTCTCACAGGGAAGAATTTCTTCCTAATATCTAATCTAAACCTACTCTCTGCCATTGTGAAGCCATTCCCCCTTGTTCTATCACTATCTGCACATATAAAAAGTCCCTCTTGCTTGTTTTTATAAGCACCATTTAGGCACTGGCAGAAGCTCTAAGGTCTCCCTGGAGCCTTCTCTTCTCCAGGTGGAACATCCCCACTCTCCCAGCCTGCCTCCACAGCAGAGGGGCTCCAGCCCTTGAAGCAGAAAAAAGGGCTGAAGCCCCTGCAGGGACTGCTTTTCTCTGCCACAGCACACACCAAACAATAGCACAGGAGAACTGTGTCCCTTCCACTGCTGCCATCCCCTCCCCAGTGCTGCCAGCACCCCACACACTGGACACAGCTCCTGCCATCGGGCACACGTGGGCAAGTGCCTGCATCTCAGCAGAGCAGGGGCTTCTGCCAGCTAATATGGGCATATAAGCAATCCCACTTCATCAGCTGCTTTTCCGGGGCCTCAGCATGTAATGGGTGAAAGTCATTAGTCATCTGACAGTTCTAGTTACCCTGCATGTCAAGTCCTATCTCTTCATTTACATACCCAGACTGTTGTGGCAAGCCGGTGTGCTAGTTGTACTCCTCCACCTACTCAGTGCTAATTTAAGAGTTGTTATTTCTGGCTCACACTGATTGTGTGCATGAAAAGTTCAGTTTCCTCCAAAAATTTTTAAAAGGATGCAGGACACAGGCCTGAGCAGGCAACTCCCCTTGCTAAACACCGACTACCCAACATCAGCAAACCGTGTTTTCAAGAAATGTAGCAGAATAAAATCACCTTCCTGTGAAGATTCTGAGTTTATGAATGACTGAGCTACACAAAACAGAGTTGTTTTTGTCAGGGCATATAGGACTAGCTCAGTCAGAAAAGTCAACTTGGTAATTCTCAATGAACAGAGTAAAACTTACTGCAAGGATAGTCATTCCATGACTGAAAACACGACACAGCATTCGTTAGTGAAGAATTTGTATGGATGAGGAAAGCTCAAAAGCAAAGCTCTGTCTCTACTCCAGACCTTCCATTTGTAAAACTAATTATCTGTAAATAAAGCATTTCTCTCTTTGGGATAGTTTTCCTCCATGCTCAAGAATGCTCTCACTCCAAAGCAGTGCACGTGTGTACCTGAGAGACAGGAACCACAGGGGACATTTCCACTGGAAAAACTGAAAAAGGGGTTAAAAAATACCAGAGAAACTGTTCCTTGAAAAGTAGTTACAGACTGTTACCAGCACATCCTTCCAAGGTGGTGCTGCTGCATGTGTGCAAGCTGAGGTTTTATGTCCTGCCCACAGCAGAAGGATTCCTTACCACCACAGTCCAAACAGGACTGAATCAGGACTTGTTCTGTACTGGTGAACTTGGTGCCTGCTACTTATCTTCCTGTCAGTTTTGCCCAGAGCATAGAAAAGATGTTAACCACAACCCAGACCTTCTTTTTTGCCTTTGAAAACAGGAACAACAATGTAGTAATGAAGGTATCTCTCCGGCTTTTAAGTAAAAGTAACGGGCTGGTTGCCAGAGCCTGAACTCCATACAGGATGAAATGTTAGTGAGGACAGTCTGCTTCCCTCGGTGCTAAGTATCCATTATCCTTACAGTCCCTGGAGAAGCTCTCCCAGGCCTTTGCTTGCTTCAAAAACTATGATCATGCCTTCCCAGAATTTTTCAGCCCATATTGCTTGGTCAGGCTGCAGTGAGGCTAATAGTAGGATCACATCCTCGTGCCTCTAGGATTATGTAAAGGAGGAAATGCATTTGATGTCCACCTCAGCCTCTCTTTTGAAAAATGCAGTTATCTGTGTTCACTGCTGCTGTGAGTGAAGTGATCTGTGAAATCAGAGTTCTTCGGATAATGGCAGAGTCTGAGCCTTTCCAGGGGTATGATTGCTCATGTCATAAGACACACATGAGGCAGGCAAGAGCCTTGGCTTCCAATCCCTTTTTTGTTGTCAGTTTATTGTATTAAAGGCTGACAGGTGTAGTGAGTCCTCTTGAAGTGCTCACAAGGGGGAGATGGTAGGACAGGTGGGTAACACTGCTTGCGGGACATTAAGGAGCTGGAAGGAGAGGAGCACCTCTAACACATCTTAAAAGTTAGTATCTTTTAATAGCTGAGATGTTGTTTTACCCAGTGGGTTCCTAAATTCCAGATTCACATTTGAAGGTCTTTTGTTCCTTTGAGTGTCAGCTCATAAGTATGTCAGTTCCTACGGACATAGCCTGCAATGCTCCTGATGGTTTGGCTCAGCAGCAGCAGGGCAGAATTATCCCTCCAGCACCTCTCACTTCTGTATGCACCATTTCTGTAATGCCTCATAACCTCCCGACTTCTTTTTCTTCTCCCCACTGCTCCTTCTTCTGCTCTAGGTACGTTACTCCCACAGTAACTGCAGTCACAGAGAACACTTTGCAGAGCACTTTATTCAGGTGACTCTGAAAGACTGCTGGCCCTACAGCTGGCATGGTGTGACACTTGCCCCTTGGTAGAGCTCAGCAGGGGCCAACATATCATTGAACTTTTTGTACATCCCACACGTGTCACACAGCCCTCAGCAGTGGCCATACATCATGCTGGAGAGGGGATACAGAATCTGGAGAGGGGATACAGAATCACAGAATCAATCAGGTTGGAAAAGACCTCTGAGATCATCATGACCTAATGCCATCATGTCAGCTAGACCAGAGCACTAAGTGCCATGTCCAGTCTCTCCTTAAACATCCCCACCGAGCCACTTTCCATCACTTACCAGCAGTCCTGGCTAACTGGGGAGGTCCCAGGAGGCAAGCAAATGTGACAGCCATCTATAAGAGGGGTTGGAAGGAGGATCCAGGGAACTCCAGGTCTGTCAGCCTGACCCCAGTGCCAGGGAAGGTCATGGAGCAGATCATTCTGCGTGCCATCACATGGCACATGCAGGACAACCAGGGGATCAACCCAAGCATGGGTTTGTGAAAGGCAGATCCTGCCTGACCAACCTGATCTTCTTCACGACAAGATGCTTGTGACACTCAGCCACAAAGGGCAGTGGTGGAGTAAATTCCTGGAGGAATTTAAGAGCCATGCAGATGTGGCACTTAGGGACACAATTTAGGGGTGGACATGGCAGTGCTGGGGGAATGGTTGGGCTTAATGGCTTCAGAGGTCTTTTCCAACCTTGGGAGAATCGTTGGGCCCAATGACCTCAGAAGTCTTTTCCAATCTGAACAATTCTGTGATTCTATGCCCATGGGACATACAGAGCACACAGCTGCTTCTGAAAAGCATGGGACAGAGTAGCCCCACCCTTCCTGGCTAAATCATTAGCCTGGAGCTTTTCTTCCTCAAATATTAATGTTTTCCTAATTACCTGATCCTTGTGAGAAGATGATTTTGCCTGTGAAATCTCTGAATAATTCATGTAAAATATTAAAGCCACAGTGAAGTGATGTTTTACTTAACAGTGGGTTAGAGCAAGTCCAGCCCAATGCCATTCTTGCCCCAGGGAAGGAAAGCACGGGGAAGCACTCCCAGCATCCTACCTACCCATTTGTAGGTAGCAGTGTGGAGAGCAAAAACAGTGGTCAGAGTTGCTATAGAACATCTCCCACATGTGTAGGTATGGAGTAGGAGAGGAAGGCAGGAATTGCAAGGGGGAGTGGGAGACAGGGATGGGGAGCAGCTCAATGAGCTTCCCTTCAATTTTTCTGTATCTTTAAGCCACACAAAGTACCATTTTGTTTCTGGAAATAAGCAAATTAAACAAACAAATAAATAAACTGAGACAGTGCAAACCTGGGCCACTTCTACTGCTGCTACCTGTGGTGCCACAAGTACATGGAACAGTTTCGAACAACCCTTTGACTATTGTGAATTCTGGCTTCCTGGAGTTTTCTGCTTGGGCCCTAATCTTCTGAGCTGTTTAATATAGGCAATTTTCCAGTGCAGTCTTGGGCAGCTCAGGAGTCCAGAACTGGCTGGGCTGGGAGCAACTCCATCCATCCTGCCTCCCCCCTCCTCCTGCTGTGATGGATGTGAGATCCCACCACAAAGAGGACCAGAGGGTGGAGGTGTTGCTGAATGCTTGTGCCTATTGATTTGTGTTTATTAGTTTCATTATTTCTATTTACACAAGTACTTTTGCTGTCCTCCCATAACTCAATCCTGTCAGGCTAATGCAGGCTATAAGTCATTCTACTCTCTGTGTGCTGGTTTGAAAGCAAACCAGTGAGAGACTCCAAGTCAGAAGTACAATTTAATAGGGCAAACAAAAAAACCCAAATGCAACAGTACAAAAAGAAACCACTGACAGAGTCAGAAAGCAACCTGACACCCTGTCAGTCAGGGTGTTGGTAGTAGTCTGATTAAATGGTGGCTGCAGTCCTCCCGGGGTGATGGTTCTGTTGGAGCAGTGATCCTGTAGATCTGGGCTTTAACTGAAAATCCAGTGGTAGCTCTTGTCCTCTGGGAATCCAGTAGGTAAGGGCTCCTTGTGCTGGTCCTTTGGACCAGATTATATCCAGGTGGGAATGCTTGGCTCCTCCCCCTGGGGTGAAGCATCTCACAATGGGACGATGTAAATCTATGAGGCATGCGGTGGGTCCCTGACAGTCCATTAAACAGAGACAGCCCCCTGAGGGAGTTAGCAGGGATGAATCATGGTAGGAGATAGCAGGCACTGCCTCACATGCTTTAACAGCTTGTGAAGATGATAATAGAATACATACTACTGGTTACACCCTACATTGTAACCTAGGACACTCTGATTCCAGCAAATGGCTTCTACATGATGGGCACAGCCCATATGGACAAAATACAAGTCCTTGGAAAGGACTGATCTATCCACCGACAGAGAATGAGGCATGGTTTATAAAACCTTGCCTGGCTCAGCTGGGCTTTGGATTGCCAGTCTCTAGATCTGATAGGTGCAGGGGTTCCCCACAGAGGACTCTTCCTGAAGAGCTGCTGTCCCAGGCCCTCACATCAGTCACTTGCACAGTACTAGCCCTGCCTGGACCCAACACTGCTGAAAACCAAGTACCCAACGTTGGGCTGAGCTGGGCTGCAGGTCAGTGGCCATTTCAGGTAGTCTAGCGGGTAGTCTGCAGGTTTATAAGGTGCAGAGTGAATTTCTTCTCTTGCCTCTGGGTTTCCTAAAGAAGGATGACAATGGTAATACTCACTCAGAATTCACACCGAAGCGCTATAGAAGGCAAAGTCTGTCAAACAAACCTGGACCACTAATGCCATCCAGTGGTACACACTGGCACACTTGCCAGCGCTAATAAACCCTGAATTGCCTGCAACAAACACTAACTCTTCCCCGCCATGCTGTTTACAAACATTCACACAGCAATTTTTGCACCCATCAGAGCTCAGACTTATCCTGAAAAAATGTAAAAAAACCATTAAATTGAATTTGAGGCACACAGCAAACCTGACTGTGACACAGTCACATACTGTTGCCCTTCCATAGTCCATGTAGCCCCTCTAAACACAGCAGGCACAACAAGGATGCTCAGAGTCGGCTGGCAGGGTGCAAGGAGGAAGCTGTGGCTGCAGCAGATTGTACTAGAGAGATTAGCCCAGCACTTACCACTACATCCTCCAAAAACCCAATTTTAACTGCCACCACAGGCAAATCAGTCATCTACATCGTGCTCTGGTCTGCTCCTTGCCCACATCTGCTGAGAGGGAGCAGAGCCTCATGGTCCCAGAACCTGGCCAGGACAGGTCTGTTCATCCACCCCAGCATCTGCAGGGGCTTTGCAGTGGGCTCCCAGCACAGTCCTGCAGGACACCATCCCCTGCTTTCAGAGCCAGGCAAGAAAGCAGAAAGGTGGTGCAGGGTGAGGAATTATCCTTCTGCTTTCAGACAGAAAACATCTAATTCTTTTCATGCCCCACAGGGGTGAGGAAGCCTGACCTGGGCAGCCTGAGCAGCCAGGCTGCTGCCAGCTCACATAGGCACAGAAGACTTGGGTGTGCAAAAGGTATTGAGGTGAAGGCAGTGAGAAAACCCTGCAAAGAAGCAGAGTGGTGGCTAAAAAGAGAGAGGAGCTGAGGGTGCCAAGGTCAAACCAAAGCAGGGATGGTGTCTGGAGATATAAGGGGCATGGCTCACTGACCAGAACAGAGGTGATCTTTCTGCAATAGGAGCTCTTGGAGGCGGAGGCCATGCTCTACACAGGTAGGCTAAAGGCTCCCCCACTGTTCCCAGGCATACAGCAGGTCCTAAGCATCCAAACAATGTCTTCTGTGCTGGCAACAAACCACCTCAGAGTACCACCTGCAGGCCCTCACCTACCCAGAGCCAGGCACCACTGGGATCAAAGTCCTGACAACTCTGTGTGGGTGCTGCTTTCAGCACAGAGCTCAGCTGTAACTGGGATCTCAACAGGGATGTTGATCAGAAGCATGAGGGTATTGGGAACACAGATAATACAGCTGATGTGCACCAATTGCCTCTGCTGTGAGTTCCCACAGTGTGGTAGAGCAAACCCACTAGTGATCGCTCCCCCTGCGCTGGGCTGAGCGAAACAAGTGTCCTCCAGTGACTCAGGAATAGCTTCTGCCATTGCTGCTTCTCCAGAACACAGACACAGTGCTCTGTGACACAAGTAGTGTGGAAAAGAACTTTTGCTTCTGCCTCCAGAGCTGACTATGAATTTGCAGACGCATAGACCTGCTCTTATCACGTTTGGTGAAGGCATTCCAGAGCACACAAACCTGGAGGAACGATGGTTCCTGGCAGGCACACTGGGTGCAAAGTCTGCAGGCTTTTTCCTGCAGTGCACTTCGTCCTTTTGACAAGGCTGGAGATATCTGTTGGCCCGTGGAAAACGTTTCATAACACATTGAAAGTCGTCACATATAACTACTAGTGACATGGCACTGTGGAAGTTGTATGACCATATGTGGCTGATGCACCTTAAAGCTGCATTGCCACTTGTTAATTGCTTGCATTAAGCCAGCACCCTGAAGCCTGGTTTCACTGAGAGCTGTACAAACCCAGCCTCGTGCTTGTGAAGGAACTCACCTGCTCCCCAATCATCTAGTGCTCCCAGAGAATAAACCATGTGTTTAAAAACCCGAATAAAAACACATCTTTGTTATTCTGGAGACCTACCTAGTTACATTCTGTTTGTCCTCCTTAATTTCCCACTGTAGAAATGGGATAGTTTATCCTGTTGTATCATTTGTTTTCTAATTGTATATTAATTAGCTTTTTTTGCTGTGGTTTTGTACTTTGTATCTACGGGATTACCCAACACACTGAGTTAAGCAAAAAACCCATCACCCCAAACCACCTCACACTTGGGTGTCCTGACATCTGCTGTACCATCACACTGAATATGGCAAAGAGTTTGTGTCAGAAAAGTAGGTCCAAAGGAAACCCCATGGAAGTTACTTCTAGCACATGCTTATGTGGACTGGGACATTCCGAGTTTAGTTACTACTATAAGAACTTTTACAAATAAAAAGTTGGCTAAAATCTAAGACCAAACCTTTCTTTTCCACTGCTGTGAATGAAATCCTTATTCAGTGATTATATATGACATATATATCCGTCATTATATATAGCATATATAAAGTATGGAAAGGTACAGGCTTCCTTTGGTCCTCACTGATTTTTATCCTAGTTCATATGTTAAATATATATTCCTAATTATGTTTATACAGACACATGCTGTTTTGGTTGCATTCCTTAAGGTGCCTTTCAGCAGACAAAATAACATTCCTGAGTCCATAGACATTTTGAGAGCCTCTCATTAAAAAAAAAAATCCACAAAAACCTTTCAGATGAGCTTTCTGGACAATGTTCTGTCTTTGACCAGTTTTAGAGGTGATATTGTCACTTCTTCATGGCAAAAACCTGAATCCCCAGTAACCTGATGTGTGCTTTGCTCTGTAGTCCTGGTTCTGCTCCCTGCAGAGCACAGAGTCCTTTGACCAGTGAGGCACAGCCCCACGAGGTGCCTGTGTGCCAGAAATGGGGTGAAGGACTTTGGTCTGCCCTGCACTGACAGTCCTGTGTACCTGTGAGAGCACAAACCCAACCTCTCTAGCTAACAGCTTAAAGGCTGTTTAAAACTTCAGCTATGTTTCTCCACAGTTCAATTTGATTATACTTGTCCTCCTGTGCCACAGCAGCAGTTCCCATAAAGACCGCAGCAGAGTGTGGATTCTGCAAACACTGGGGAATCCCCAGAATCCATTTGTGCATCCATCCTGGCTTTGCCTGTAGGAGTCCTGCTGGGCACTGGTTGCTGTTTTGTGCTCCCAGTTTCAGCCTGTGAGGTTGTTTCCATGGGGAAACATGCCCAGGCTTTGGTACAACGTGCAATACTTAAGGTCCAGCCCTTGGCGAACATGAACAAGAAAAAATTGAAATATAAATCCCAGTGGGCAGACCTTGAGCAGCAGCACCGCCCTGACAGGGCTGTGCTGGGGTGCAGCTGCACACTCTACACTGGGTACAAAGGTCTTCACCAACATTTACACAACCTCTCCCCCAGGCTCATGTTTCAAATTAGCTCAGCTTGGAGCAGCCGAGGATGAGGGATTTGCAGCACACAGATTAGCTCAACTCAGCTGTTAAAAGTGAACGTTGCTTTTAATCTTGCCTGTTCCATGCAAACGCTTTCCAGCTAACACTATTTTAATCCCATGGATACTTTGGTTATCAGCACCACTACCCCTTTATTCCAACAGCAGGCTTTCCACTAGGGAGCCAGTGGCACAGTTTCTAGTGAAACAATAATTTCCACAGCACATTTCGTCTTCAAAATGCCATACAAACATGTACAGGGAATTACCTCTCCCAGCATTCCTCGCTTCGATGACACACAATGTCTTGCTCAGGACAATACAAAGGCTTGGGGTCTGGTTTGGTTTCTCAGCAGAGGTATCTCATGCTCTTGAAGAGCCTAGGGACTGACAGGGAGGGAACAGCAGCTCCAGGGCCCCTTCTGTAGCAGGGAGGGCCAGAGGAGATAGGCTGTAGTTCCCAACATAAGAAGGACATGGAACTGTTGGAGCAAGTCCAGAGGAGGCCACAAAATTGATAAGCAGACTGGAGCACCTTCCCAGTGAGGACAGGCTGAGGAAGTCGGGGCTGTTCAGCCTGGAGACCTCAGAGCACCTTCCAGGATCTGAAGGGGCTACAGGGAAGATGAAGGGGGACTCTTTGTTAGGAACTGTAGTGAGAGGACAAGGAGTAATGGGGATAAATTGAAAGGGGAAATTTAGATCAGATATTAGGAAGAAGTTTTTCCCTGTGAGGGTGGTGAGACACTGGCACAGGTTGCCCAGGGAAGCTGTGGATGTCCCAACCCTGGCAGTGTTCAAAGCCAGGTTGGATAAAGCCTTGAGCAACCTGCTCTGGTGGGAGGTGTACCTGCTCAGGGCAGGAGGGTAGGACTAGATGATCTGTAAGGTCCATTCCAACCACTTAACATTCTATGATTCTATGATCCCAGATGGTGCCAGACATGGATGTGCTGGTGGCTGAGTCCAGTGACAAAGCGTTAGACATTAGGAAATTTCAACATCTAGGATGTGGGATCCTAAAGGGAAAAAAACAAACCACATCACGACCCTCTCCCAGACCATTCTAAATACAGGATTATAGTGTACCTGTGGTGCAGCACTGCCCTCACTGAGAAAGCCTGAACAAGCATGTGTGCTGTGTTCTTTGTCATCAGGTGACTCCCAAATGCATTGAGTCTTCTTCTGTACCACAGTGCAAGGTCACACCAACCTGGGAAATGCAGCTTTCACCTTCTCACAGAGCAGCTCCAGATGGCAACACCATGCAACGTGTCCATCACTGTGCTGGAAAACCACTGCTCATCATCTCTGTGTAACAGTTTACTTGGCTGCTAAGCAGGAAAAATGAGTTAAGGATACCCAAGGACCTGCTCTAGAAGCAGGAGGGAGAGGTGCTCTGACCCAGCCCCACTGGGATTCTTAGCTGATGGAGCACAAGGCTCCAGGAGGAGAGATGGTTGCTTGCTTTCCTGCATGCTGGGATGAGCACACCTGAGCTCAATACAAGAGAATAAACATAAAAATGACACTAAAGGAGGTTTGTGGACTCCTGATGAGTGAGCACACAAGCTCAGGCAATCCAGGGGGATGTGTACATTCCAGTCCTACTTTAACTCCATACTTTTCCCAAAGAATCATCACAAGCAGGAAATACCATATATTTGTACCAGAGGTATGGTTGCCATGGGAACCACAACCCTCAAAATTCCCTCTAATTTTTTAATCCATTTAAAATCTCACTCAGAAACTGCTGCTGCACAGGCTTTATGCTTATCTGGAACACATTTTCACAGGACATGAGGGTTTGGATTGTTTTTGTTACTTCTGCACATTTGCTGAGAAGTTTCTTAGCTCCTGTGTACTTTGTTCAGACTGCTGTTAGCCCACATCACACAGCAGTGATTTCATCTGGCCTTTAAGATGGAAAATTAAGAAACAATCAAGATGCAGTTTCTCTCCTTTCCTCTCTACTGTGCCTCTGATACTTCACATAACAAAATAATCATGTCACCATTTGATATGCCTAGGTCAAATGATGATTTTTGTGCTGTCAAACACTCTGTGCAGCTGCTTTGGGGTGGCTTTTTTGTAACCTACTGGCAAGTTTTACAAAAATAAAATAGCTAAAAGGGAGTTTGTGGGAGAAAACAACACCCTTTCCCTGGTTCCTTGTGTAAGACTGATGTGAAAGAGGACACCTGTAACTAATGTTTTTTTGCTTCTATTGTGCTTGTGAAAGAAAAGAATCATAGAGAACACTCTCAAGGGTGTGATCTGAATAAGGCTACTGATCCCTTTCTGCAGGCACAAAACAAACTCTTGTGTGTTAGTCCTTGTGATCCACATCTCTTTTAGCCTCCTGCTGCCAGTCTCTCTGCCTGGGTGTCAGCTGCTCTCTGCCTAACTTGGCACCTCAGGGTACCTCTGCAGGTCTTCTGACACTGATGAGTCATGCAATCAGTCTCTGAAATCATTACTTCAGAGTACTTCATTTGACATATGAAGAAGCCTGACATGCCTGGCTCTTACCGCTCATGTCCCACATTCATGTAGAAACATGAAGAAGGTCAGATCATGGGCAGGTTTGGAGACAGGCCTAAAAGTAAGAGAAAGCTCTGCAGCACAGCACTCAGGGTGCCTCTCCTTATGAGAGGACTCTGATGAGCGAGGACAGGGATAAGGGAAGCCAAAGATGACTAGAAGTAAAATGAGACACTACTGTCCCTCCAGGTTTGCAAACCTTTTAAAATCAAGCAAAACTTTCCTTGAGGGCACTGGAATCTCTCCACTCAGGGTGTTGCATGTTGTGCCACAAACATGAACCTGCTTGCTCACAAGTCATTTACAGATAAGTCTCTTCTCTCCAGGCACATCAGGAATAAAACTCACAGTGCCAAGGTGCCTCTTAGATAGGAAGTTCTCTGGCTTTCCTTCCCTCTCAGTGCCTTTCCAGGGTTAATCTACAAATTCATATCTGTCTCTCACACAGCCTCCATGTATTTATGTCAGGGTTTTTTACCTGAGTCTGTGTTCTCAAGCAGAGACATACACCATGCAAGCAAATAAATCTCTGCTTCACTGATGTCACCTGAACCACCACTCGGGTGTTGTGGCTGAGTCTGACGTGTGAAACAACCTCTGTTCATCCTCCACTGACCTTAACGAGATCCTAAACATGTGACTTAAAACCACCTGGGCTTTAAGTCATTTGTACCTCAGTCATATACAGAGAGTAATCCTCACAGTGTTTCAGGCCGTGTTGGGTGGGGCTTGGAGCAACTTGGGCTAGTGGAAGGTGTCCCTGCCCATGGCAGGGGGCTGGAACGAGATGATCTATAAGGTCCCTTCCAACCCAAACCATCCTGAGACTCTGTTATTACCTAACGTCCCAGTATTGTAAAATTTTTTACGTTTCTGGTTTCAGTTCAAAACACCCTGTGGGCAGGGCAGCTGCTCTGAAATGCCGACTTATGCAAAGGCAACTTCACAATCGCATTCCAGTTCTGGATGAGAGCTCAGGATCCAACCCAGCTCGGCCGCAGCACCGCAGGGAACCGCCTCCTGGGAGGG
>NW_008672936.1:0-12857 GCF_000695815.1 Acanthisitta chloris
GAGGGAGCCCTCTGCCTGCCTCCCGCAGCAGGGCAGCTCCGGCTCTGCTCGGACATCCCACTCCGTGCCCTGCCCCTGGGCGCTGGGGCTCCCGTCAGGGTCCCCACGAAGCCACTTCATCGCGGGGCTGAACGAGCCTCATTTCGCAGCATCTCCTCCCCGGACGAGGGTGCCCCTCACCAGCCTCGGTGGCCTTTCCCCAGTCTCACCCCAAATGCCTTTCAGCTATCAGGGGCACAACTGGACGATGCCACCTAAGAGGGAACAATGGCTCTCCCCTTTCCCCATGTCTTCCTTCGAGCTAAAGAAAAAGCAAACCCTCATTCTCATCAAGCTGTCAGGCTCAGTTTCCCGAAAGAATACAATTAAATCTCTGTATGGCAACGTGACCATCAGTTCTTCCCCATCTCAAAAGATGCTTCTCAAGCTGCGTTCGGCTGTTCCTCTCTTCCACCCCCTCCTATCAGTTTTCCTTCCCGCCGCTGAGTGCAACACAGGCTGTGGCTTCGCAGCCAAGAAAAGGTGCGATTTGGAGAGCGCAGCGCGACGTTGTGAGTGGCAGAAGTGAAAAGGCAGAGAAGCAACTCTTGAGAACCTGCCTTCTGCTGTGGCGGGTGTTAGCCCTGGCAAAACCTCAACTTCCAGAATTTTCTTGCAAAATCAAAAAGAAAAAAAAAGCAATTAGAGGACCTGTCGGATTTGGATGCTGCTTTTCTTTCCCTTGTTCCCTCGAAATGAAAAATACATTCTTTCTCTCCTTCACAGCACAGTTGGTGCAATCTGGGATGTACTTGCCTGACAGTATATAGGGAAGCAGTTTTGTTGTCTCAATTTGGGGTTCCCCAACACTGGCAGGACGAAATGCATGCTAAGTACCTTGATGTTGCTGCACTTGGAAGACACCTTGGAAGCCTGAATAAACAATGGGGTTTCCCCCCTAAGCAGGCTTGGAAATCTAAGTCTCCCCCTCATTTTCCCCATTTGGGGAGTGCTTTCCTAATGCTGTGAGTTTGGAAGGGGTCCATTAAAATGAAGAGGGAGACACTAAGAGAGAGAGAGGGAAAGTGCAGAAGCTTTCCTGCCCCCAGCTCAGAGCTGCAGCTGGAGCCAAGGCGAGGGCTCTGCTGGAGCTGAGCATCTGCCTGGGGTTGGTCATCCTATCCTTCAGCTGCAGAGTTACTGCAGCCTTCTCTGCTACCCTGTTCGTGTTTGAGGCAGGTCTGGGTGGACCTCTGACCTGCTGCAGCACAGTGATTTCACCTCCTACAATGTGGGCAACAAATAATAAAAATGATGGTTACTAATAATAGCCCTCCCTCTCCATCCCTGATGGTTTATACATGCAAAAATGCTGCAGAGTCATTTCAGTATTCCCCCTGGTTCATTAAACCACCATCCATTTTCCCGCAGATAAGATGGTCCGTCAGGGGAAGGAATGATGGCAACTCATTTGTCACACTTGTTAAATGTAGAAAAGGCTGGCTTTGGGTCACTTCCAGTTTTGTGTCAGCTCTGCCTTTATCTGAGCAGCCCTGTGCCTGCATACCAAGCAAGGCGTCCCTCTCCTGTGCAGAACAGGAGATGAGGATGGTGGTATTGTTCCCACAAGATTTTGTAGGGTTGAGGGGGTCTCTGAATGCAAAAGCATTTGCAACATGGCTCCATCGAGATCCTGCTCATAGGAAGGAACACACTCTTTACTGCAAGAGGTGCCAGGCACATTGGTCCCACAGTGATCTAAGCCTGTGGCTTTGAGCCCCTGGCACTGCATTCACAGTCACCCTGTGTGACTTATACCCTGAGCCCATCCAGCCATGCTTGTGTTTGGGCTGCAAAGCTTGAGGGGTGTGATGAGCACCTGAATGGTGAAGGACACCAAGCCAAGGCCTTGGACACAGCTAATGTGAGCTTGGTGCAGGTACAGATGGAGAGAAAAGGGGATACAACCTCATCTCTGTTCTCCTCCCAGCCTCGGAGGATTTCTGCATGACTAGTATGGATCTTGCCTAAGCTAACACTGTCCCAGTGGGCTTTAATTTGCTCTAATTATCAGGTGCCAGCTCAGGGTGGCTGCAACATGAGTCATTTTGGCTGTACCTACTTTAAAGGTATTGCTATCTTGACAGGCCATCTCCCTCCTCTGCCTGGGACAAGGACTGAATATAGCCCCTAGATATGTTAGAATGGAAATGCTGATGGCTATGACCCCTCAGTCTTGCTTCAGGAAACGGAACAAGAAGCAATCAAGAGAGGTTGGGAAGAGTCTTGACCTCTGGATGTGATCATAGAGCAATTCATGGCTGAGATACTGCCAGGGCACCATGTACTGCACTGCTGGCCAAAACCTTGGTGCAAAACAGACCCCTGTTCTGGTCTGGTGTGCAAATGCCTTCCAGCAGGTGGGGACCAGGGAGGACTGCAGGTCCTTCTGCCCACAGCTCCTGCCATAAATGAAGCCCAGGCTGGGATTAAGGTGTGGAGACCTGAGCAGGAAGGAGGTGACATCCCATGAGGTTTTCAGAGAAGCATCCTCATGGTCTGCCCCCACATCTCACTATGGCACAGCCCAGAGACAGCCTGTTGATTTAACCATAGACTCAGCAGATGATGGAGTGTCCCATGACAGCCTGTCTGCATTCCTCATCTCTTGCTTCACCTTCACTTTTGTGGTGGGAGCAAAGGTGGATGCTGTTGCTTTCTCCCAGCTCCACAGCTGGTCTGCGCTGACTAGTGCGCCTTGACGTGAGGTCATCTTACAGCTGGAAAAAGATGAGGCAGCTATGGCATATGAGATGAGATGAAGGGTCAGAGGTGCTGAAAAGCTGTATTTTAGTCCTGGCCTTGCCATTTGTTTATGGTGGTTTCGAGTCAGGGCGTGTTGATTTGCAGCACTGCAGGCAGCCGCAGGCAGCTATCAGGAAGGGAGGGCACTGAGCTCCTGCCTCCTTCAGTGGCAAGCACACATCATGTCTGAAATCTGGCTCTTGGTAATGACCCTGGGAAGTGCTGCAGTAGCTGCAGGGTCAGACTGTGGCGATTTATTTCTGTCTTCAACATTGGTCCTAGCAGGTGAGGGGGGGCCTTTGCCTGCTTATCATTGATCTTCCATCACAGAAGTTGCTGAGGTCTCTGCTCTTAAATCTGGATCTGCACTCTCCTTCATGGCTGCATGTGGCCCTGACCTGCAACAGCATCCCTCACTCCTGCTTTAAATCTCCCCAAGCAGCTGCTGGTGATTCTCATATTTTCTTCTGCAGCCCACAGCGACCAGGAGCCCAGCCCTCCTAAGGAAGGAATTAACCCAGTAGCATCACGTATCAGAGGTATCTTTTTATTGACTGTTTACAGAAATACAGTAGCACTCCACTTAGGTGGCTTAGGCGAGTGGTCCAGAAGCTGCCTTCCTTCTCAGCACTGCTGGGAGAGCCCAAGGAGAAACCTGCCCTTTAGCACTTTGGGGTTTCTCTGGAGGCTTTGGGGGTCCCCAGCATGAACTTCATCTAACACCCTCAGCTTTCCAGGGGTTGGGAGTTGTTTGAACCAGCGGATGAAATTCAAGAGAAGAAAAGGAAAAGAAACCCCCATAAGCTGGGGGGTGGTGGGGCGGTCTGAACACACCTGATATGTTGTGAGACAGCCCTGCTGTGGTCCCCATCCATCACTGCATGTGTCTCCAGCTCTGCAGGACCCACTGCTCCCCAGAGCTCAGCTCTCTGCCACTAGGCATGTGTCACTCTGGGCTTTGCACACTCTTTTCAAACAGCTTGTCGACCATAAAATAAATATTTCTTGGTCTATTTCTTTCCCTGTACACATGTAAGAGTGAGACCCTTTCCTACCACAGTTCAAATACTATTTGGGGGCAGAAAGGGTATGCTCAGCTGGGCTGATAAACTAATTCAAATTTTATTTATGTATTCAATTGACTTTGGTGGGTTTCGTTGGTTGGCTTTTTTTGCAATCAAGGTGTAGTGGTTGTTATTTTTGTGTGTGTCCTTGCTACAAGAAACAACTGCAGACACTTCTGGCATAGAGGCATTTTGGCGGCGGCCGCTGCTGTTGGCCTCACTCTAGTAGTCAGTGAGAGGGTATCGCAGGAAGATGAAGATAAGGATGATACAGAAGGTGGCAAGGGCTGAGCTGGTGATGTTAAAAAGCCGGGCTGTCTTAGCATCTTCAACTGCTCCATTTAAATCATTGAGGAGTTTCTTATCCCGGACCTGAGACCAAAAAAACCAATTAATTGAGAGATGACAACTTGTTTCAAGCAACACCCACAAAACCCAATGCACCTCTACATGGTTTCCTGTACAGCAGATGAGGGCTAGGCTGTGCCTTTTGGTATTCGAATGCCTGGGGTGACATAAAACACCCTGAGGTGAGATTTGCACTCTATCTCTGCTATGGATTGATCTTGTGAAGCCAAGCACAGTAATACCCGTGGGCTGGAAATTCCTGGAAGCGGGGAAGACTCTGAAGAGTGTCCTGTTGCTGTTACCAATTAGGTAAACAAGGTCCTTGTGCTCCCCAGAGTGGGGCAGTGTCATTTTGAGCCTGAGGGTGCACAAGGGAACTGGGATGCCATTGTGCATCTCAGGCACAGGGGCACTAAGGCACATTTCCCACCGTGTGATAGCCCCCTGGCCCTGCAGCACCAGGCTTCAGCTCCCCCAGCCCACAAGTGAGAAGACTGGCTGCCGTTTCAGTGTGCATTCCTGTGCCTCCATCTGCACTGAGGGGCTGAGCGGGTGAAACCTGGCGCAGCATCCTACTGCAGCTCCAGGGCTGCGCACGAGCCTCCAGCATATTAAGTAGTCCTGGGTTAATGAGTTCCTTTCCTTTTGCAGGTCTTATGCGGCTTGTGTAGCATCTCTGCCACAGGCAGTTTTCTATTCTGACAGCACAGTCTGCTCTCTCTGTTATCCTGAGGGCTGGGACTTTCATGGGCTTGCCTTGGGACAGCTCTGCAGTGGGCAATGATTGTGCATGTCCGTGTCACTGGCCTGATCCCACCTTCTCCTCCAGCCACGCCACTGCCAGGCAGTGCATGGCACTGCCAGGCAGCGATGCCACTAGCAGGCAGCGATGGCATTACCAGGCAGCAGATGACAGGGTCAGGCAGCAGATGGCACTGCAAGGCAGCAGATGGCACTGCCAGGCAGTGATGATGGCATTACCAGCAGCCGATGGCACAGCCAGACAGCAGATGGCATGGCCAGGTAGTGACGGCACAGCCAGGCAGCAATGGCACAGCCAGTCAGGCAGCTGAAGGCACTGTCTGCCAGTAGCAGCTCTGCAGTTTGATCACAGCAGATGAGGGGTCAGGCTCTATCCCTTCCTAGCAGGGATGTGTCCCTGACTCTTAAGCTGCCCCTTCAGCCAGCACTCAGCAGACTCAGGTAGCTGGAACCACAAGGATGTGGGATGAAAGGAGTGGGAGACTTGACCCCTCATCCCTTTCCCTTATCCAAGAGGGGTGCCCAGTGTCCCTGCGTGCCCTTTGCAGCCTGCCCTGCTGCCGGCAGAGAGAGCCCTGCCAGGCACTGCTGACCGGGCCCTAGGTGTTGGTGGCAGGCTGCAAAAACCAGCACCAGAGTCATACCCAGGAATACTAAAAGGCCTTTAATGACCAGGAGCTTTCTGAAAAGACTCTGCAATGGATTCAGACCACATCTGATGGACTTTTTTTTCTGTTCCTCCTGCAGTGCTTACCCATGGGGCTGTCCTGAAAGCCTTCTGCAACCTGCTGGATATGGGGAAACATTGCTGAACCCCTCATTCCCACTGAGCCATGCTGGTTCATGGTGCCTCCAAAACCACATCTCAGACTCTCAAGCAATGTCACCCTCCTCCATCACACCAGTGAGGACCTCTGTGCACAAGCACCCTCTGCTCTTCAGTAATCCTGGACTATGGGTAGGGAGGCTGTTGTTGCATGAGGCCTGCAAGACCCAGCACTGGCAGCCACATACACAGGTAAGAATGAGAGCTCTGTTTTCATTCTCCTGTTAAATCTTACAGTACCATGTCCTCGGCCTCTGATGTGCCCTGCTCCTGGGAGCCTGCAGCTGGAGATGGGGCCATCCACCCATCACTCTGCTTCTGAGTGCTCAGCTCAGCATTGTTCTGGGACCAAGGCGAGGGGACAGTCATAAACTGCACGTAGCTCTGTGGCATGCTTGGCTGGTGCTCTCAGCAGAGGAGATGATCTCTGGAAAGGCAGCAAGCCGGGAGCATGAGAGACCACATGCCTTTTTGTGTCAGCTGCATGTCTGGGATGACTCACATTGGAAATTATTCAGTAAGTTTAGCATCCTCCCAAAAACCCCAGGGCGCAGGAGCTCCTCACCTACTGGTGAGAAGCAAGAAGGTCCCTGCAGCCAGAGGCCCAGGGGTGCTGGATTCAAGCCAGAAATCCTGCCTGCTGCTCCCAGAAGACTCTTTGAAGCTCACACATTTTCCTCTTCCCAGTAGTGGAGCCTGCCGCAGGCAAAACCTACACAGAGCAAATGCCTTTTACCCCTTCCTACGCTGTAACCCAGCTGTGGTTGGGAGAATTTGCTCTCTGCCACAGGCAAGCTGGTGTTTGGCACCACTGTTTGCCAGGCAGACACGAGGTTTCTCCAGCAGACCGGCATGGCCAGCATACCAAGCTCTGCAACACTCCTGCAGCCAAGCCACTTGCTTCACCTTTGTGGGGCCAGTTCCTCTTGGCGCCAGGAGCTTTCTCCCACTTCTCACCTCCTGTTCCTCCTGCCTCTAGGACACCCTACTGCCCTAATTTCCATGCCTAGCCTTCTCCCAGCAACCTTTCCCAGTAGTGTCTTCCACCTGACACCAGCCCACACTTGTGACTGGCACTTTAACCTTTTCCTATGACACACTTCAGCAGTGCCTCTTCTTGACTTTCCTGTGTCTCTCCTTTTGCCTTGCTCTAGTCCTGCTGCTGCTGAGCATCTCTAGTGATGGGTATCCAGGGCTGCCCTCTCCTCAGTGCCACGGTTTTCTCGAAGTTCCTTTTTGTTTTGTCCCTTCCAGCTCTTCTCTTTCCTGTTGTTTGGGCCCAAATGATGGTATCACAGCTGCCTTCAACTCCTGCCAAAGGGCACCCAACTGCCTCCTCTCCCTGCACCTCCAGCTGGTTCCACTCACCCAGTCCTGCCAGCCCTGATGACACATGGAGCTCTGCCCTGCATCTCCTGTCTCTAGCAGCCTGCTGGCCTTTCCCTTCCCTACCTCCCCCCCAGATCTTCTTTGGCTGCTCTGCCCGTGGTCACTGGATTCCTCATTCTCACTGAGTCCTTGGTCCCCTTCCTCTCCTCCTTAGTATTTCCCTAGGCACCCTATGGCTTCAGTGGTCACCCTCATGCAAATAATCCCTGATTGCTCATTATCATTTATAATGCAATGGAGCCTCTAAGCACCAGACGAGTGCAAGGGCCCCTGTGGCACAGAAGTGCAATGAAAACGTGTTTCTCCTTCCAAACCACTCACAGCCCCAGCCTCTCACATCTCTCCAGGGCAGCCTCACCTCCTCCTGCATGGCCTTGCACCCCCAGATGCTTCCAGACATCTCCCTTTAATGTTGTGCTGAGGCAAGAGTCAGGCTCTGGAGGAGCTCTCCTGGAGAGCAGATAAATGTTTCAGCTCCTTCCCTGCTTTGTCCTTAAGGAGATGCTGGTGTCTTACAGCCTAGCCTCAGCTTTTCCTATTTTCATGCTCCTGTGGCCACCATCATCATAATGTGCTGGCAGCTGGTGCACAAGCTTCTGGGAGCCCTGGAAACTGCTTCCTTCCATAGCTGAAGAGATGAAGCATGGTGAGGGACAGGTCCTCAAGGTCACAAGGCTGATCCCGCACCCCTGACCCAGGTGTGGTGTTTCCTTTGTTACAGACTCTTCTCATCTTTAACCCTTCTCACCTTGCCTAAAATTAGATGGGGATTTTTGTCCCTGCTTTGCACTGAGATGACTGGTGTGTGAGGACAATTACATCTGCTGACTGTGCGGTTTCTCCAGGCACCCCAAAGCACTGTGTGGTGGCCTCTTTGGAGATCCCACCCTGAGGGATGAGGCAGAGCTCACCTCTGATCCAGACTGGCAACAAACATTTTCTTTCTTCCATGCCTGTCCTTGCACAAAAGACATCCTTCTTTTGCTCCTGTCCTATGAGCAAAAGGCATTGGTGGCCTTTCCAGCCATCCTTGCTTGCTTGTTACCTCCCTGCTGCTCACCTTGCCCTCCAACATCTCCATCTCACCATGTCTTCCCACACCTCCAGAATGCCAGTGCCCGAGGGTTCTTTCATTCCCTCTGCTCACTGTCCTCTGCCCTTTCTTCCCTTGGGATTTTCCCTTCAGCTTCCTCTCCAAATGCTCCTACCACCCTGCTCCCTTCCCCAGCAGTCATCTCCCCTTTCTCTGCCCTGGGACTTGTCCCCTCTCATTTTTGGGAGCAGCAAACTTGCTGCTTGAGTACAAAGTGCTGCCTCAGCTTGCAGGAGACGAATGGTTTGTTGATAACGAGCCTAATGAGGCTGTATTTCAGGCAGCCTGGCAGTCCACAGCTGGTTGTCAGTAAACCCTTTTCAGTGCAGAGCTCTGTGTCCCTGCACATAAGGAGCTGTGGAGGGGATCCTTGGATTTATTTGTTCTGTGAATTGCTCAAGAGCTCTCCAGCCCACATACCTCCACCACACCGGCACTGGCGTCACGGGACTGTCACCTCTACATTTCACCCACCTCCATAAATCATAGCTCCTCCTGAAATGCAGGCTGAGAGCTGCCTGAGAGGTTGGGTGCGGCAGCCTCTCTGCTTCTTGGGGTTAATAAATAGCTACAGATTTTTGCTGGTCTGCTTCCACTCGAAACAGGGAACATCAACAAGTGGCAAGAGGGAATGGCAAACAGTTGTGCTCAGAGCTGTGTGCTAAGGGCCAGGCAGAGAGCGGGCAGGAGAGCTCGGCTCTCCTGGGGTGCCATCACACCACAAATTTTGGTGGTCTCAAGGGGCAGAAAACTCTGCAAGCAATGCTGCAGGCTGCTGGTGGGGCTTGAAAAGCCAGCAGGGCTTCTTGGCATCTTCATCTCTATACAGCCACAGCGAAGCATCCGTACCGCGGCTCGTCTCAGATCCCAGCTCCTCTGATCTACCGCCTCATGGCGTAATGGGTACTGAGAAGGACTTGGCTCGCCCTGGCGGTCTCCAGAGACGGACCTCCTAACGAGTGAAGCGAGATCTTCTGCCACCAGGCGCTGATGCATCATTCATTACCACTTGGAGCTGGGAAAGAGGGAGGGAGGGAGCTACTGAATATCAGGCCACGACATTTGCTTCTGATCAAAACCAACCGAATCCAAAGCGTTGCTGTTGGAGCAATCCTCGCATCTGTGCTGGGCTGCAGTTAAGGTTACTTTAAGCTTTCTAACTTCCCTGGTCCTGCTGTTGACCTCTTCTTCCCCAGCACCCAACGAACACACTTAGCTGCAAGCGCCTTGCTTGCGCTCCGGGAGGCTGACCTTGAGAAGCCTGAGATGCTCGAAGTAACCCCTGGAGGGATACGTGAGTTGGTGCGACACTGCTGCAGCCCAGCAAGCTGTGTCTGCTGAGGATCTGGCCCACTACAGGTGTAAATAAAGACGAGGGATGCTGTCACACTCTCACTCAGAGTGGCTGGCTGGGATGTCTGTCACACAGAGTACTTGGCTTGGATGTCACAGTCTCTGCCCTCACCTGACTTCATGTGTTTCTTTCTTCATAAATTCTTTGATGCTGGGGTGTTTTTTTGGCATTATTTTAGTAAACGGTGGTCACCATGAAATAGCATTTCCCTGCAGAAAGAAATCTAGAAGGCTGTAGCTCATGTGCAAAAGGCCAGGCAGACATGCCTGTTTTCTCAGATGTGGCTGAAACCAATAAAACAGGGCACGGGGAAGGAGACAGCTTTATGGTAATATTCAAGTGTACCAAGCATGTATCTGGCTTCCAGTGTGAGCATTATGCTGCTGAAACCAATGGAAATACTAGGGTGTGCTGAGATATGTAATGAAACATCTCATGGACTTGAGACATGAAGGAGATACTGCTTTATTAACAGTATGAATCTGTCAAAAGCAGATGACCTTTATGGCAGGGAACTGAAAATGCTATTTCTGATAATGAAAACGATAATTCCTGCAATTGCTTGATGTTTCAGTTATTTAAAGGAAGTGTAAAAACTGTAGCCCAGAAACTGCTCAAAGGCATCAGGACACTGATGGCCCTTGAGTCAGGAAACCTGTGCTCCACTGGCCAAGGGCTCTGCCATCAGGGATTCCAAAATGGGCTCAGGGAGGAGAGCTCCACTCTTCTCCCTCCCACAGCACCTTAGTCTCTTCAGAGCACAGACAGCCTAGTAAGGCTGAGACTTAAGGATCCGCTGCTCGATTGTCCTTACACTTAATTGCAGAGGAACAAGAGAAGTCTGTTTAAAGGGACATCTGTCCTCAGGGCATTTTTTGATTCTGCTTTCTCTGAACTTCTGGGAGAAACATTATTGACTGTAAAGAAGATGAAAACATGCTTCTGGAGAAATAACCCTAACATCCAGACTGGCTAGGATGTTGTGAAGGTCTCGGCAGTAGCTGTGAGTGAGGATCCCACCTTTCTGAACACCCCAGTCTTCCTCAGGACAGACCTGCTACTGCCCCAGCATCTTGCTTGCCTCTTGCCACCAGCCCAAACAGCGGTCCATGAGAGCACTCACCATCCCTTCAGCCACTTGCTAGCTCTGTCCTCTGCCTCAGTGGGATATTTTGTTTCCACTTTCCCACTGCCATGGAGTCACAGCCACTGGGGAGCTCCAAGACCAGAACAGGGTTATTTCTACCCACTCAGAGTTACATCTATTTGGGTACCGCAGTTACATCAGATCAGCCTCCTCAGTCCAAAAGTCAAAGCTGGTTTTTGACAGCCATCTTCCATTTTCCTTTCCCTGACTTGGAGCAAATTTGCCCATTTGCCTTCCCTCACCACTGCTTCTTTTTTTTCATGCCAGAGTTTACGTCCTGTAGATCTTTGCAGCCAAATGCTGAGCCCACCACTCTGCTCCAGTACAAGGCCCTGAGTTACTTCTGTGCTTTGCTCTTTCTTCCACCCCAGCAAGGATAGTGAAGGGTCTAGCCATTAAAAACTTTGCAGGAGGCAGACCCTACTCTGTCCTGTCTTCTGGGAATGGGTCAGCCTTGTCCTCAGGCTGACCCGCCCCCGCTGCTGCAGCGTCAAGGGGCCACATCTACCCAGATACTCAATGTAGCCTCTTCCACGGGAAGGATGTCAATTGTTAAAGGCAAATTCAGATGAGAAGAGGCTTAAAAATATAAGGAGGAAGGCAGTTTCTTCCCTTGCTGGCTAAAGGAGTGCGGGGTGTTAAGGCACTCTCTCCCTCCTCTCATGTTAGGCTGCTGCTGACTGGATTTACCCTTTGATCAAGCCTGCTTGTGGTGATGCTTTGCCTTGGCATGATTTAAGGCTCACCCAGGCAGCAGCAAAGCCTGCTGCATGGGCAGTGGGTGGGTGCTCACCTCCCATCTCAGGGAAGGGGAAACTGAGGCAGATACCACAGCGCCAGTGCTGGGTGAGCCCAGGACACAGGTCTGCAGATTGTCCCTAGACCTTTCTGACAGAGACAGGGTTGGGAGCAGCCTCCTTGCAGTGCTGAGCACTTGCAGTCCAGCTCATGGGAACTGGATGGGGTTAATTGATCTGCTTCTGTGATGAAGCTGGTCTGTGCCCTGGCCTTCCTCTAAATGCTGCCTGCCAAAACAAATCAGCTAGCTCCTCTCCCGTCCACCCAACCGCCCCGGGCTCTCTGCACATCCATTCAGTTAGTTTTGCATCTGGCAGGCAGGAAAGGGGAGGGCAACCCAGGCCCCTCTCTCCTGGCAGCTGCCAGAGATGGGCTGCCTGTTTGCTGGGCACCATCCCTGCCAGGCCGCTCTCCCCTGCAGCTACCAGGAATAATAACCTGGTCCCATTCCCATCATGGGCTATGCTCCACGCCATCACTCTCTTCAATAACACAGCTCTATATACCCCCAGCCTCGACGCTGTGGGAAGCACCCAGCAATCTCTTCCACCTCCTCAGCATTCCCATGATGCTGGCAGGTCTCCAGGGCTTGCTTTGGGATTTATAGGACTTGGGGTGGAGAAAGCTGCCACCAGCTCTGGTGCTTTAATTAGGAAAAAAAAATGCCCTGCACCTTGGCAGCGTCTTTCCCCTGCAACTTGCCAGGCGACGACCGATCCTCTCTGACTGCTTCTGACTGCTTCTGCCTGATCATCCAATGCTGCCGGGTCTTATCCTGATGATCTCTAATAGACAGGATCCCAAAGAAGGGACCTAGTGCTGGAGTGCCTGCAGGTGCAGCATGAGCCAAGCCCCGTGTTGCCTGCCTGTCACCCTGCCGCCGCGGAACAGAGGAGCCTCCGAGGGGACTCAGAGCAAGTCAAAGCATCTCTTCCCTACCTGAAGTAACATCCCAGGCTCCAAAACACACCTCGGCTCATCCCATGCCCATCCCCATCGGCTGCAACCTCTCACTTGGGTGGCAGAGATGTGTTTCACATCAGGCACGACCCCCAAACCCTCAGCCCGTCTCCAGTCACCCCTTACCCCATGCCTCGTGCTCGGTACTCACTTTCAATGAATAGGCCAAGGCGATGAAGCCGAGGCAGCAGAAGTTGAGGTATACAAAGTTGAAGATGGACCAGAGATAGTAGTCGTTCACCTCGGTGGTGTCAGGGTAGATTTCGATGACGGTGGTAGGGTTGGTCATCGTCTTCTTCTCCACTGAGTGCTTGCATGGGACCGCCGGCCGC
>NW_008672937.1:0-1984 GCF_000695815.1 Acanthisitta chloris
GGGGAAGAGGAGGACAAAAAAAAAGAGAAAGCTTCCCACTTATGCAGTGGCACAAGCACCCGCAGCCCTCCCCACTCACATATCAAAATATTTCCCTATCCCCAAACTGATTGCACAAAAATCATGGAAAGTGCTTTTGTTCAAAAGAGGGAAGAGCATAGAATTTAAGGTATTCAGGAGAGATTTAGCTGCTGCTATTGCTATAAAAGAGGTATAAGGCAGCAATCCAAGCTAGTCGGGATTTTATGTTATGTGCTAACATGAGCGACTAGCTCTGGCTGAGCCTTGCAAACCACACTTTAGAAAACACGGTGTTGATAACCAGACTCATGAAACAAACACACTGTAACTAAATTTCCTCTTCAAAACAGAGACAGCCTACCTCAGCAGAAATAATGCATGGTATGTGGGCACTTTGTCTTCCCTTCAAAAACATCTCACCTATGCCATACTCACATACATATTCAAAATTATTAAACAGGAAAAAATATGCCTTTGAAACATGAGATTTTGTTCCTCTGGGTGCCTAGTCCAAGGATGGAAGCATATCAAACAGGGCACAACTACAATCATCGCAAAAACAAGCTGAAACTGTGAAGATGAACAGGCAGCAGAAAACTCTAAGTGCATGGGTAAATGCCCAAAACTGAACTCCTGAACCCTCAAGCAGGAGCTTGATATAGTGCTAGCTGCAACAAGAATGGGCTGCCAATAAACAAACATGAGATGAACCCAACCATTAAGAGGCTGATCCTCTGCTGTGTTTCTGCACATACTCTATTTAGAGTGGAGAAAGCAGGAGCTTGAATTCCAGAAAAAATAAAAATCGCATGCCAAGAGATGGAACCCTGAAAGGAAACTGTGGTCTCAGAAAGCAGAAGAGGGGCCCGAAAAAGAGGTGAATATCCTGGCCTAGGCAGACATACGGGGCAAAAAGAGATCCTGGAAATGGGGGAAACATGTGGAGACCAATGTTAGGGGATGACTGTGGACCTTAGACAGTGGTGCCTAAACTAGTAACTGCAAGCAGCATATAGCAAAAACCAACACAATTTTCCATCCTACCTTCCCAGGTAAGCAGCAACCTCCCTGCAGGGAAGGGAAATCAGATCACAGGAATGAAACACTAGGGCTGAAAGAGCTACAGAGAATAAACACAAAATAAATGAAAAATTCCCACTGAAGTCTTTGCAGAGGTGATACTCCCTACTTTCTCAAGGATTCTGGATGAACCTTTGAGAGCAAGCTATGGGATGAGAAGGAAGCAGGGAGGCAGAAGTGCTGCTGTTAATTTGGCATTCATTCGAAGGAGCTGAATGGGAGCCAGAAGTAGTACAGATGGCATCTTAATTCCCCTTTCTTTAGAAGAAAAAGTATTTTTTAATACAGTAACTTTTTGTCTCCATTAAGGCATTTTCAGCTATAAAATAAGGACAGTTAAAAGCAGTAGTTAAAACCTTAGCTTTTAGATAACAGTTCTGAAAGCAGTTTCACAAATGTAATGGCTAGTGATACACACAGTTTCTTCAGAGCCATAACAAGCTGCTGGGCAGTACAGATGCACAAGGCTCTTGTCAGGCATCCTAGGGAGGAATGCTGAGCAACACAGAAGAGACCATGCTGTGGCCTTTGCACAGGGCAGGAGAGAAGTGGAGGATTTATATTCAATTATGTATACTACTTTGTTTTTTGCACTGAATGCTAGCTCTAAAACTCTCTTGCTACACAACATTCCAGGCAGCTGCCCAGTTTTCAGACACCTGATTAAAAGTCAGTCTGACAACCATCCAGCCTGCAAATCTGAAATTTTGACTGCATCAGTTCAAAACCACAACAACACTAACACATCTCAGGCAATAAGTAGCACAAGAAACTGAAAGGGACACAAGTGGAAAAAAACTACGGCAGTAGTTATGGATTTTCTCACCTGGCGGTAGTTATGGATTTTCTCACCTTAAGTAGAAATGCAGTGTGTGTTTAAGAG
>NW_008672938.1:0-6409 GCF_000695815.1 Acanthisitta chloris
GTGGGATGCTGTGCAGGGAGGGATGCAAGGTGGGATGCTGTACAGGGTGGAATGCAGGGCAGGGTGGGATGCAGGGCAGGATGCTGTGCAGAGTGGGATGCTGTGCAGGGAGGGATGCTGTGCAGGGCGATGCTGTGCAGAGCGATGCTGCGCGCGGTGGCAGTGACCGATGCGAGGGGCTGATTGCCTGTATGGCGATGCTGAAAGGGGTCGCGACTCCCTAAGTGCTCGTCAGGATGAAGGATGACAGCCCCAGACAGCGAGACACTTCCCTCCTCTCCCGCTGCTAATGAGTAAAAAAGCCGCTGGTTTCGGTTTATTTTCCTCTGTTATTTCTCTCCCTATTTATTTGTTTAATTAATTTATTTGTTTTAGGTTTCTCCCTCCTTTCCCCCCCGACTCCATCCTTTCCCTGCTTTCCCTCTGGCTTCTGCAGCTATTTGTGTTGGATCCTGAGCAGTTACACTCTGAAAATTTGATTAGACCTTTGGATGAGACTCGAAAGCTAAACCTCTGCCGGCACCAAGTCCCCCCGGTCCCCAACCAGTCTCTCCTCAGGACACTTTGCGGTGGGCAGGGGACACTGGAGCTCCCGGGGATGTGCCCTGGTGCCAGGGGGGCGTGCAGTCCCCTCCACCAGCAGCAGCAGCAAGTATCCCTTGCTCCCAGAGGAGGCTCTGGGATGGAGATGGAAGCGCATTTGTCAGACCGAGCCGCTTCCCAGCTGCTTTTCCCCCAGAACCACCCGCGGAATTAGCTGGAGGGCAGGGGACAGTTATTTCTCTGCTGATGGGCTGACAGGCAGCTCTCCAGCCACAGGGATGTGTTCCATCTCCAGGCACGGGAAGGAGAGGGGGAAATGCTGATGTCTGTCTCAGCTGCTGCAGAGGAGGTGCTGGAGTGGTGGTCGGAGAGCCAGGGCAGCTCCAGGGGCAGTGCTGAGGCTCGGGGGAGGAGGAGAAGAGGGAGGGGATCTCTCCAAACCTCTTTTCGCTCTTCCCTGAAGTTTTGCCTCCCAGTGCCTTTCAGAAATGAGCTTTACGTGGCTTCCAAGGGCTTATTGCGTGGGGACACTGCCTCGAGGAGAAAGCCCAGCCCCGTCGGGGTGGCACAGATGAGCGAATCTCATGCTCCGCTGCGATGCTGTTGGAGGCAGCAGAGAGGGTTCCTGGCACTGTCACGGCTGCTGCGCGCCCAGATCTGCCAACGCTGCTCAGCACTGCCCTGGAGTGTGTCGGGGGTTCTTCGCCTACCCTATGGGAGAAATCATTTGGGTCATTTATGTCTCTGCCTTTTTTGATGGTATTTTTTTCCTCCTCCTTATTACCAAACCACAGGGCTCGTCCTGCCTGTGCTCAGAACGTGATCCTGCATTCTGAGAGCTGAGCATCAGCAGGAGGGTGAGGGGTGGGAGGGATGCAGAGTACCCACCGGGCAGAGCTGGAACCCCCGGGCAGCCCCGTCCATGCCCCGAGGAGAAGCTGCCCCAGAGCAGGGAGAGCCCATCGGCCCTTTCTTCACCTCTTAAAGAAGTAAGAGTTCAAGGAAGTGTTTCCTTCCCCAGCATTAGCACATGAAGGCTTGGAATTGTGAGCAGACACTAATAAATTACTCACCAGATTGACAGTTTGGGGCTTTTTTTTTTCCCCTACTATAAAACAAGTGAAAAATACTCCAGGCTCCTTCTCGCCTCTCTTTTTTTTCTGAAGGATCAGTTAGACACAGGGACTCCAGCATGAATAAACCGGGATTTATGTCCCCGTCAGTCGGATCCTTAGACTTCCTAAGTGCTTAAAACATACACATTTTAACTTGAAAAATTACCAGGTTTGTCTAAAGGAAAATTTCAGCATAAAACAGGAAACTCATTTGAAGGGAGAAATTCTCCAACGAAGCGAACCCAGGCAGCCATAAAAAAGTTAAACCAGGCATAAAGGGAAATGTCAGATGTGTGGGAGAGCCAGATGTCTCTCTATTTTTTCTCTTTTTTTTCATATTTTTATAACCTAGATCAGATTATAGGAGAATATATGAATGCACCAGGCAGGGAGGGGTGTGTGGCGGGAGGAGGAGGATTTCGCTCCCAGCCTCTAACTTGCTGTAACACAGAGCACTCTGCAAAGAAAAACATTTTTTATTTCTAAATAAAGCACTTTAGAGTGACACATTTATTGCTGGCAAAGAATTACTCAAATAAGAGACATTGTCAGCTATTTATTTTAAAAGCTTTTTTTTTTTTTTTTTTTTGAGTTTGGGAAAAGAAGAAAGATCAAAACCCCTTTCCATTCTTCACAATATTCCCTTAACAGCTTTAAAATAAAATGGGGGTTTTTGCTCTTACGTTGTCTTTGGTGTCTCCAGGGCTCTGTAGCACAGGGGACCCAGAATGGAGCTGGAGTGTGGCATTCCCACCTGGAATGCCAGGGTGCATGGGAGTGCTGGGATGCATGGGGATGTGTAGGGATCCTGGGAAGCATAGGGATGCTGGGATGCTGAGATGCATGGGGATGCATAGGGATCCTGGGAAGCATAGGGATGCATGGGGATGCTGGGATGTATGGGGATGCATAGGGATCCTGGGAAGTATGGGGATGCTGGGATGTTTGGAGGTACAGCCTGGAGAACACCACGTGGGTCTCACCAGGGCTTTGAAGGAGGTTGCCCCCATGGACTCTGCTCCTGCCCCAGCTGCTCTGTGATGCCACTGAGGCCATTGCACCTCTGTGAGCAGCTTCCAGGGAGAGAGAGCAGTGGGAATCCCGAGGTTTCCCAGATGGGAATGCAGCAACGTGTAGCAGACAGGAGTGGAGCACAGTGTTGCCCACCAGTGCCTTTCCCCTGGACCCTGTGGTATGAAATGCAGTGCTGCTCATGGAGCTGTTTGCCCACAGCAGTGAGTCCCCAGAGCCTGTGCTCCCCTGTGCCAGGCTGCTTGGCTTCGGGGAGACTCGGGGTGAGGAGGGAAGGACGAGGAGACAGCACTTTCTCGGGAGTGTGGGCAGGGATGCTGTGGGGTGGGATGTTGCCCTTTGGGTCTGTGCTGATGTTTGGGAACTCAAGTCTGAGTGAGAGGTTTTGGGGTGTGGAAAGACTTTGTGAGACAAGTGATCCCCTCATGTGGGCACAGCTGTGCTGCCCACACAGGGAAGGTGCTCGGGGTGTTGGGGCTGCCAGCATGGACAGGCCACAGATCAAACACCCAGCCTGAAACACTTGGAAAGCCACAATCATTCCAACCAGGCTGGGCGATGCAAAACACCTCATTATGCTGCTCTGACACTGAGCCCTGTCTTTAACCAGGGCTTTTAGTGTCAGTTCCTGCAGCTGGAACAGCAAAGCATTAGTGCACCCGTCAAGGCTTCCACTTCACCTCTCCACCGGCACAGTCTGAGCGTCTCTCTCAGCCCGTGACATGTTTCTCCTCTCTCTCTCTTGTGATAGAAAAAATAAAAAGAGAAGGAAAATAGATCTTTCCAGTGACAGAAAAAAAAAAAGAGAAGGAAAATAGATCTTTCCACATCAGGCTGCAGAGTCTCCCTGGCTGCACATGGGGTGGTTGTACAGCACAGCAGATCTGTTTGGCTCCACAGAGCTGCATCCCTGGAGAGTGGAGCCAGCGTGGCCGGAGCAGCTCCACGCGGCCCAGGGCAGCCCTGCTCTGTGTGCGCGTGGAGCCAGTGTGGCCGGAGCAGCTCCACGGGGCCCAGGGCAGCCCTGCTCTGTGTGCTGGGGTCCAGTGGGGGCTCAGAGCAAAGGAGCCTCGACCAGGCAGAGATGTGGGAGGCCAAGGGACAGACCTGAATCCTTGGCTTCCTGCTAAGCTTTCCCTCCCCTCCCTGTCTGACTCCGAACACCCTTTAATTTGTCTGTACTGTTTAGGATTTGTCGTTTCATTAGCTTTTCATCTCAGCTACTTTCTTTCCCCCACAGATTATTCCATCCCTCTTGCTTTCTCCCTTTTCTGTTCCCTTTACTCTATAATTGGATCATTTGCAGTTTATAGGAAGGATGAGAAACAAAAGGTATTGACAACGTAAGCATCCAAAGTGATATGTCAAGCTCAAAAAAAAGGAGATGAAAAGAAAATCTGGATCCTCTTTCTTTGCATTCTGATTTCTGAACCTGTGGAGCTCATTAGTTTCCCGTGATCAGGACTTTCTCTGTGTCTGTGGAATCTAGAAACCTACTTTTAAGGAGAGCTGTAGTCAATTGACTCCAACATTGAGAAACAGTGAGGTAAAAGCCCTCGGTAAGTGCTCAGCATTAAACTCTCCTCGCACAGTTTTAAATCCAGGCCCAACACTTTCCCCACTGTCCCCTGAAAAAGACAACCAGATATTCTCTGGAAGAAAAACTAATGGAGTTTTTAATGTGGATTCCTTCTACTCTGAGTGAGTGGCTGCAGGAGTGACTGCCAGGGGGGCACAACACAAAACATTCCCGGGGAAATGGGAGCTCCCTGCAAACCCACAGCTGCAATTCCCGACTTCCAGCCTCATTTGCTGTGCACGAATTGCTGCCAGTCCTGCCAGCCTGGGGCTCCATCAGCTCCATCACCAGAGTGAGCCCAGCGGCTCCTGCGCAGAGCGGAGCAGCCGGGGAGCTGGGGGAAGGAGAGGAGAGAAGGAGCAGAGGGAAGGAGAGGAGAGAAGGAGCAGAGGGAAGGAGAGGAGAGAAGGAGCAGAGGGAAGGAGAGGAGAGAAGGAGCAGAGGGAAGGAGAGGAGAGAAGGAGCAGAGGGAAGGAGAGGAGAGAAGGAGCAGAGGGAAGGAGAGGAGAGAAGGAGCAGAGGGAAGGAGAGGAGAGAAGGAGCAGAGGGAAGGAGAGGAGAGAAGGAGCAGAGGGAAGGAGAGGAGAGAAGGAGCAGAGGGAAGGAGAGGAGAGAAGGAGCAGAGGGAAGGAGAGGAGAGAAGGAGCAGAGGGAAGGAGAGGAGAGAAGGAGCAGAGGGAAGGAGAGGAGAGAAGGAGCAGAGGGAAGGAGAGGAGAGAAGGAGCAGAGGGAAGGAGAGGAGAGAAGGAGCAGAGGGAAGGAGAGGAGAGAAGGAGCAGAGGGAAGGAGAGGAGAGAAGGAGCAGAGGGAAGGAGAGGAGAGAAGGAGCAGAGGGAAGGAGAGGAGAGAAGGAGCAGAGGGAAGGAGAGGAGAGAAGGAGCAGAGGGAAGGAGAGGAGAGAAGGAGCAGAGGGAAGGAGAGGAGAGAAGGAGCAGAGGGAAGGATCGGAGCAGGATGCCAGTGGAACTGCTGCATTCGGGACAACCTGCCAGCGCCTGACCAAGGCTCAGACCAATTACTGCTGGCAGGAGTCCAAGCCATCCATCTCGGCAAATTTCCCTCCAGGGGCTGCCCCATTAGTAGCAAATAACTAATTATTGCTGTCAGCTTTAATAAAAAAACATTAGTTGAAAGATATTCCCCCCCCCTTTCCCCCCATAACTTTCCATCTCTGTATAAATTACTGGAGACAAAACTAACTTCTAAATTGAGTAATTCCAGACATTTGTCAGACTCCAAGAAATGCTTTAATTAGCGTTGGTTAATAAAGTGTTTAGGTAATTAGGAGAACATTTGTCCTGCCTGTGCAGTTTTTTTTTTTCCTCTTGCTTACGACAACTCCAAAAAAATTTAATTGGAATCCAGGCTTCGGGAATTGCTGGGATTTATTTATTTAGTTAGTTCTTTCTTTGTAACAAAGTGTCGGTGAGACCATTAACGATCCTAGTGGGAGTCGCCTCTGCCGCTGGAGTTCGGGCGCTTCTCTGCGCCCTGGCTGGCTGCTTTTCCTGACGTGGGGAGCAGAATTCTCTGGCTCTCTGGGGACGGATCAAACGCTGCCGCAGCCGCCGATTCCCGCAGGGTGCCGGGCGGGATGAGCTCGGGGAGCATCTCTGTCTGCAGCGAACGTGGCAGTGCCAGCGCCGCGTCTTCCTGGCGCCGCTCCTGGGCCGAGGCGCAGGAGCTTCGCTTCGCTGCCAGCCCACAGACCTGTCACTCCGCCAGGAACCGGCTCTGAAACCCCCTGTCCCCCACCCTGGCGCTGCTGCTGACAGCTGCCGCCGTGGCAACGGGCCATGGCACACCCGGGCATCATTTCCATGCCGTCCACCCAAGCTAATTCCATGGAGTGCACCCCAGCATCCCTCCCATGGCATGCACACCAGCATCCTTCCCATGTCATGCACCCCAGCATCCTTCCCATGTCATGTACTCCAGCACACCAGCATCCTTCCCATGTCATGCACCCCAGCATCCTTCCCATGTCATGTACTCCAGCATCCCTCCCATGCTGTGCACCCCAGCATCCCTCCCATGTCATGTACCCCAGCATCCCTCCCATGCTGTGCACCCCAGCATCCCTCCCATGTCATGTACCCCAGCATCCCTCCCATGCTGTGCCCCCCAGCATCCCTCCCAT
>NW_008672938.1:6546-24405 GCF_000695815.1 Acanthisitta chloris
TACCCCAGCATCCATCCCATCCTGTGCACCCCAGCATCCTTTCATGTCAAGTTCCAGCACCCCTTCCGTGGTGTTAACGAGTTGAGGGCAGCCCTGGCTGCTGGAGGAGCTCAGCTGTTTGCCATGAGCAGGATTTGCAGCAGGCTGGCAGAAATTAGGCCCTGCCCTGGCTATAAAAGGGCTGGTGCTGGGGCCACTGGGGCTCTGAGTGCTGTGGGGGAGGTCTGAGTGCTCCAGGGACGACAGGAGCAGAGAGGAAGGATTATTTTTAGCAGTGTTATCTAACGAGGCTGCAGAGAGGTAGCTGCTGGCAAACCTGCAGCAGTTCTTCTGGAGGAGACCGCAGGGCAGTGAGGAAGCCTGGAGGAAAGCACAGCATCAGACATGGAGGTGAGGCTCTTCTCGAGGTTTCCACCTTGCTCTTGTGCTGCAGGAAGCTCTTCTCTGCTCTTGAAACAGCTTCTTCTGCCTCTCTGTGCTCAGCAGGCTCTGCCACAGCTGCAGTAGCAGCCAGCTGAAACCAGCTCCACTCATCGGGCTGTGCTCGCTGGAGAGCAAATGCACAGATGCTTGTGCTTCAGATGATAAAAAATTTAAGGACTAGGTAGTCTTGAAGATGTCCTCATGGAGAGGTCTTCACTGTTTAAGTGTAAAAAATCCCACGTAGGTGTAGCTCACATCTTGCCAACCACTTTTAGTGGGAGCTGCATCCCACAGGTCCTGGGGTCGTGTCCTCCTGACTGCTTGGCATTAGTTATTGCATCTCCTCCAATCGATGCATTAAGTGACTCTGTAATTAATTCGCTTGTCGGGGTTACAGAAGTGTGGGAACAAAGAGAAACACTGGGATTTCAGTCTGGTTTGGGCTAATTACACAGAGGGGTCCATTTGCACTGTGCAGGCAGCCCTAAACTCCTCTGGTTTTACAGCCTCACAGTCCATAAGGTCCCTCCAACCAAACCCTGGGGTCTTGTGTCTGTGCCTTCCTCCTTGGAGCAGCTCTGTGTTCCTGGGGGCTCATTCCCTCTGGGGAGAAGTGCTCTGAGTGGCTGCTTGGCTCTGCCATGCCTGATGTGTGTCCCAGCTCCAAACCCTGTGTTTGTGAGCAGCTCAGAGGACGTGAAACTGAGTACTGGCAGGGAAGGGCAGGACTCAAGTTTTGGCCCCTGTACCAGCTGGGCAATGGAATGACCCCCTGGAAATTAAACCTGGCACTTTCCCATCCTTTAACCCATGGTGATGTGTCACTGATCAGCACAATTGGCTCTAATAGCTCCCCAGGTAGATTTGGGAGAGCAACAAGTCGAACATAAAAAATCCCTTTATTATTGCCATTTTGCTTTTATATACCCATCAAGCTTTCATATTTAATCTCCTACATCACAATAGCTGATCATTTTTAACATTTGACATTGATAAAGTGCCCGCTGCTATTATTCTGACATACTATAAAACATTACACCCATTTGCGATAGAAAAGGCAAAGAATCAATACTCAGCCCCATTTTCCAGGGCAGCAGTAAATCACAGGGAGCCTAACAAATTGTTTTAAATATAAGCACCTTCAGGACCAATAAAGAACCCAACTGATCCCTGTCCAGTGTCATAGCTGTCAAATGTCTCTCCTGCTAAATGGGCACAGAGGTGTTGGCCCAAAACCTGCCAACCCACCCCCTTGTTCCCCCAGGAGAAGGTCTTAGGGGTTGCTTGTTGTGGGATGTGCTGTGAGTTCCTTTGTGCAGCTGGTTTGGAGTTAGGGCTGCCTCACAGATCACCTCTGGCAAGGCTGCAGGTGTGTAAACCCAGAAGCTAAACAAGATTCAGGAGGTGAAGTGCCTTGCCCAGAGGTACAAAGAAAATTGCTGCTCCCAGCCCGAGCCTGTCACTGGGCTGGGAGGTCAATCCTTCCCAGAGGCAGCACAGAAAATGCTCCCAGATTGCTTTTTTTTTGTGTGTGCATATTTTGCTGGAGAGCAGTGACCTTGCTGTAAGTGAGGGCATCTGTGTTTTCCCCAGGTGCTGCCCCTGGGGAGGGTGTCAGTGGTGTCACTGCAGTGTGTTCGTGTCCCTGGGCTGGGGACCACTGTGCCTCGGGGTGTTCTTGGGGTGCTGGCAGCATGAGCCAGGTGAGGGCTGAGTTCCCAGCAAGGTGAGGCATTGCCTGGCACTTCTCACGTGGTTGTCCTTCTTGGCACATCTGTGAGGGTGTCTGTCCCAGGGTTTGCCCATGTGTGTCTTCCTCCTGTGTGTCCCTGTGTCACCTCTGCCCATCCGTCTCGTCCCCGAGTGCCTCTGCCTGGTGGTGCTTAGTCATGGAAAGGGAAAAGCGTCTAATTTTACGTCTGAGATGATGCAAACCTTGTGTGCACAGCTGAGAAATGGCTTTGGCATGTCTGCTGTCAAACAGCTCCTAAATAACACGGTTTACCTGGGCTGACTGATTTATAGGGATGGGGCTCCCAGACCCCGAGGATGACATTTGAAACACATCTTCCTTTCATTTGTAAGGGATTAAACGAACGTGTTTTGACAAGATTGATCAGAAGGAGGTTCAGATGATTTCTCTTTGCGGCTTCAATCTATAGCTCGTAGAAGTGGGAGAATATGATCGTGTCTCATTACGATAATGCAGGGCTGGCACCGCCGGAGGGGAATGTTCAGGGAGTTCCCTGTGCTGAGGCTGCCCCAGAGAGCTCCTCAGTGCTGCTCCTCCTTCGTGTCCTGAGGAGGGAGTTCCATCCACTCCTCTCTTACAGATTTATTTAACGTGTGCTCCTCGATTCTGTGCTCCAAAAGGATTGCTGAGCTGCACCGTGCCATGAACAGCAGCTGGGAGTAGGAGGCAGCTTCCAATTCCTGTTTGTCCCCAGGAAAGTGTTCCCTCCTCAGCTCTGATGCTCCTGTTGTGCTCCCCAGGAGCTGTCTCGAGGGGCTGTATCTGCTGCAGTGGGGATGCCCCAGGAGCTTGGCTTTGTCTCAGTCCCTCATCCTGCAAAGCATTTGGCAGCTCTGTGCACTGAGGCTGGCTGGCAGGGTCTGTTTTGCCCCTGCAGGATGAGGGTTTTGGAGTTTGTGCTCTTTGTTTCAATTTCATTAACCTTGTGACCGCTGTCGTGGGCTGTCTGCCCTCTGTAGCCTTAAGGAAAAAAAAAAGGGGAAAAAAGCCAGCTTTAAATTCAGGCCAACATCTCCTAAGCCCAGAGGCTTTGGAAGACCCGAACTGGCTTGGTTTTGCTCCAGAAATATTGGAGCCTCGTGGTTCCTTCTGTGGAAGAAGCAGTAAATCACTCTGTGCTCCTTCTGGAGGTGGGGAATTGCTGATCTGGCAGAGGCAAAGGCTCAGTGTGGAGTCACCAGAGGCTTGGCAGGGCTGAGCTGGTGCTGGTTCATCCCACACAAGTTGTGTTTTCCTCCCTTGCTAAGTCTCAGCCGATCATGACGATGCCCTTAGGCACGCAGCCAAATGGGAATGGCAGAGGAATTTTCCTTCACCCTGTGTAGCTTGTAGACATGACTTATCTCCTGCCTGGCTCGTTTGAGGCTTAGGAAGCCATTACCCTTGGATGGCAGGTGAAGGCAGCCTTGTCTGGGTTCTGGCTGGCAATTTGCATTGCTGCATTATGCATGGGCAGAAAACACAGGAATAAAGCACAAGGAACTGGAAATCACTGTGGTGTTTTTAATCTGAAAGGTGAGATCGAAGCGCTGTTTGTAGGCTGCCTTTAATGGCCCTCGATTGGCAATTAGTGTTATATGATCACATATCTTTAATAGAATATTGATGCTGTTGGCAGAGATATAATCCCAGTGTCAAGAGTAATTCCCCTCTTTCCAGCAGGCTGCACTCGTAAGGAGTGTGGGCCCAGCGGAGCCGATCGGAGACTCGGCCGACGCGTCTCCGATCAATTAGAGTCAGAGCTTCACCAGTGACTGAGGTACATCAGAGAGGCAGAGTAATGTTTGCTCGGTGAGGGAGGTGCTGGCCAGGTCTGACTCCTGCTGACTGCCAGGTCGGGTTCAAGGAGAGCCTTGGGGCTCCGAGGTGCCTCCTGCACCGCAGGAGTATGTGCCTTCCTCAGTGCAGCCAGGCAGAGCTCCCAGTTCATTTATCAAAGTGCCTTTGGTTGCTGTTGGAAAGCAGGTGAAACAATAATAAATACCAAGCAGCAGAAGTTAATCTCTATCCACAGCTCTGTAATAAATGGGAAGTTGAACAACAAATCAATGCAGATCTGTTAATTCCAGCCAGCTCCTGGGTGTGCTCCAGAGCAGAGTCCAGTCCTGGTGGGATGCTGCTGCCAGTCCTTTGCTTGGGCACGGGGTGTTGTTCCCGCAGCACTGGGGAGCTGCACATTCACAGGAGTCTTTTCCTCTGCCGGAGCCTGAGAGGTCTCATTTGGTGACAAGCATCAGCCCCTCGAAACATTTGCCTGAGTTCATTTTACTTCCTGCACCCTGGGACTGTTGAAGGGAATTGCTTAATGCCTCACATCCCATCTCTTCCGAATGCGCAGTGACACGGGCATGGATCAAAGATAACAGTCCTCCAGCAAATGCCTCCCAAATGGCAGCAAAGGAAACTGGGATCGATACTGCTCCTGTTGTCTCCTTCCACTAAGAACTCTGGTGGTCTGGCTCTCTGAAAGTGCTGCTCTCCCTCCTCCTCCTTGGCTGCAGGAGCCAGGCATGTGGGAGCACTCATTTTCCCTCGCTCTGTCAAGGGTTTTCCAGCTGTATTCCAAGGGCAGGTGCAGCCAGGGGCGGCGGATTGCAGACACCATCCTTCAGCCTTCCTGTCGGCAGCGGTGCCACAGCTCTGGTGTGCTGGGAACAGCTTTCTGCAGAGAAACCTTTACCTCTCCCTTCTCCCCAAGCCCACAGACACAGCCAGCTCCCTGGTGGGACTCCGTCCTCACTCCTCCCCTGCTGGGGTGGCTCTCACGGCTGTGATGGATGTGCTCGCGGGAACTGTCGCGTCCTAGGGAGTGATGGTGTGTGTGTGCCTGGTACAGCATAATGTCAGATATCAATCATGCATGATAAACATGGGTTGATAGCAAAGGACACTTCAGGAGAACAGGAGAGACGAATTTCAGGACTAATTCGTACCTGTGAGAGACCTGGTGCCTCTGGAAGAGGAAACTGCTGCAGAGGTGACCCCAGAAGTGGTTCCCTGGGTTTCTGAGCAAGCTCAGCACTTCCCTTTTTGCCCAGAATTTGATTACTGTAGAAACCAGTGTACTGAGACAGCTGTAAACAACATCCCACACCGGAGACCCATATATGGATCCCCAAAACCTGTGCACTTCTGGATTGGTAGAATGGCATCTGGGCAGTCTCTCAGGACAGTGAGGACTTCTCTTTCCACAGGACCCAAAAGTCCTCCCACCCTTGGGCAAACTGTCCCTTGTCCCCCCACTTCCCTCCACCAAGGGGAGCTGCAAACCCATCTCAGAAGGGAAGATGGTTCAAACTTTGGGCTCAGACTTGGACTCCTGGCAGGTGACAGCACCATTCCTCCAAGGACATCCCTGCAGCCGTGGCTGCATTGCCTCTGGAGCTGCTGTGCTCCAACATGACCCTTTTTTCAAACCCAGCAGTTCTCACTCCTTCACCCATGAGCTCTGATGTGAAGAGAACCTGTTAATGCTCCTCTTCCAGCAGCCCCAAATCTGCTGGGGCTTTGCCAGCTCCATGTGTGTGCCACGCTCCAGCCTCAGTGCCATTTACCCTGGAGCACAGTGTTTCCCAGCACCTCCCTGCACAGGAGCCTTTTGATAGCCTTGTTCCCTTTTGGCTGCATCTTGGCACTGATGACAGGGTCCAAATCTCTCTGGGGAATGCAGCAAGAAGCCACATGTGCATGAGCTGCAGAACCTGCTTCTCTTCCTGCAGAAATCCACTTCTATAACTCCTGTCTCCGGTGCTTTCTGCAAGGCTCAGAGGTGTACCACCCCAAATCCATGGATGTCAAATGTAAAGCTGGTGAAAACGGATCCTAACTGCCAGTTCTGGGGTTCTGCAGGCTGGAGGTGCTTGTGCTGCTGCCCAGCACATGTGAGGCATAAGTCATAAATCATGCCCCACAGGTTCTCTGCTGTGGGAGAGATGTAGTGAGGCACAGCATCCCATTCCCATCCACGCCCTGTGGGATCTGGAGCTCCTGGACAGCTTGATTTGGAGTCTTTAAACAAACCCTGGAGCTGGGATATGGTGGATGGGAGCCACTACCAGGCAATTTCAGCTTCCAAGCACTCCTGGTGAGTTCCAAAGCCTGGATGTAGTTAACTTTCAGCAGAACAATCTGAAATCTTCCCTTCATAGGCACAAACGTGTCTGCAGCGAGGGCTCCCGGATGGTGACGGAGAGGCACATTAGCATAAATTTTCTCAGGAGCTGAACTGTCACAAGGGCAGCCTTGAAAGCTATTTGGAGTATTTACTGCTTTTATGAGGCCTCCCGGGAGAGAATAATCTTAAAGTACTGCAGACACTGCTTGGAAGAACCGTGAAAAACATTCAGTTTAGGAACAATTTTGCCTGCAACTCTCTATTTTTGCAAGCCCTCGTTCCCACCACCAGCTCTATCGCCTGCATCTCTCTATTTTTGTAAGCCCTCGTTCCCACCACCAGCTCTATCCCCACCTGGGTCTCTTCTGCCAGAGTGATGAGTCCAGCAAAGTGATGGTGATGGCACAAACAGAACTAAGGGACTGGGCAGGGAAAAGGCGACAGTGGGTGGAAGGCTTTGGAAAAGAAAGTGATGTCTTCACTCAAATCCTCCTTTGGAAAGAAGAAACAGAGGGAGAGACATGCAAGATGAGAAGCAGCCGAATTGTCTCAAAGCAGCATGGCTTTCCTGCTTTTCCAGGAGGCATCAGTGGGTTTCTGAGTCTACCAAATCCTTGTGTTGGGTCCTGTTACCCCATCCTCGAGATTCTGTAACCATGTCAACCAGAAGGGAAGACAAGGAGTGAGCCAGGCAAAAAAAAAGGAAAAGGAAAACTCATCTTGAAACCCACTATCTGTTGGATTATGCAAAGCACATGAATACCTGATCCAGCTCCCGAAATTACAGGGTTGCACGGTGTTGTGTTTACAGTGGGATGTCACAGGCTGTAATGAGCTGCTGTGTCATTATGGGAGCAGATGCCAAACAGATCTCGGCGTGTTTATGGAAAGGCTCTGGCTTGCTTACTGTAGTGCTGCAGAGGGTTTCAGGCTCCTTGGCAAGTTTGGAGGACAGGGATAACGTTTGCCCAGGGTGTGTGTGTGTGCAAACACAGGTGAGAGCGCGGCAGCGTATGGAGCTGCTCCCCTGGCACACACAGACAGGCACAGCCTGGAATATCCATCCAGCCCTGGAGCTGTATGACCTGGGCATTTGGTTACAGCTGTACTGCCACATTACTGTGGTGTCATTTCCCTAGGACACCCTGGGAGCAGCAGCAATCCCAGCCCTGTGTGCCTCCCTTGGGAATGCAGCACAGGACCCACTGGTGGCTCCGGGGGCTCACACCCAGGCTCTGTATCACCAGCGAGGGGAAGCTTAGGAAAACAGCTACGTTGTTCCCAGCGTGAAATAACCTGAGAGGAGCAACAAGCAGGGCCCCTCTTTGCAGGCGATTGCCAAAAAAATCAGCGTGTGCATGAATAAAAAGAGAAATAAAAGGTTTCTCGGAGCTCGTCTTCGGGGCGCAGCAGCGTGAGCGCATGTTTTATTCAGCGAGGAGCAGCTGCACTACCTGGAGCAGAAATTCAGCTTGTTGAGGCCTAATCTAGGTAGATCACTGAAGCTTTGGAGAGTCTAAACAGGCAGAGAGCAGCAGATCTCGTATTTATGGCAAGAAAGATGCTTCTGCAGAGGGGGTCGACCTTGTGCGTTCATCTCGCCCGGCGTGACCGCGGTCCTCGGCTGCACACCACGGATTGCTTTGCAGTGGGGACTTCCACACTGCTGGCACTGCTCTGGGGCAGCTCGTGGCTGTGCCCTCCAGCCTGAGATGCCCAAATGCCTCCTTGGCACAGAGCTGCTTGTGCACCCCCTCCCTGTCTGCTATCCCCCTCTGGCACCTCAACCTGTGGGATCAGGGCAGGACTGGCAGGATGGATGCACTGCTGGCCCCAGCTCAGCCAGGAGCCTGGGCCAGGGCTCAGAGAGCTCTGTGTTTGCTACTCCATGCACATCCTGGGCAAAACTGGGAGCATTCCGGTGTGCAGCCTGCCTGTGCTGCTCAGGTCAGATGGATGAGGTCATGACATGCTTTTATTCTCCTCTCTTCTGTGTGCTGGAGTTTGGAAGATAAAGTTAGTAAAATTCCTCGTGTTCAGGGCAAAGGGCAAAACTTACAAAGGCAGAAGCCTGGCAAACAGAATCCCTCACGTGCTGGGAACACGAGGCACTGGGTGAGGTGCCAGGGCTTGGGCTGGGGGAGCAGGTGAGTCCTGCAGTGCTGGGGCTGCCTGTGCTGTGCTTCCCCCAGCAGTTATTCAGGGTTTGCAGTGCCTTTCTTGGGCTGAGCTGAGAGATTCTCTCTCCAGCCCTTGGCAGCACTCTCACAGAGGGATTCTCCTCCTTCCCCACCCAGCTGTGACTCCACGAGGCTCTCTCTGTATCACTGCTCTCCGTACAGTGGCAGAGCTGTATCTTCAATATTTCGTGTTCAAATCACACCAGGCTGGAGCTTCTCTTATTGATTTTGACCCAAGTTTTTCTATTTTTAAGCTACATTTCTGTCAGCTGAGGACCTGGGCACACACGTGTCCCCTGTAGCTCGCTGTCCTCCTACACACACTGTAGACCTGTTTGGGCAGAGCTGTGGTCACGTTGGCAAGGATGGGGCATGGAGCCCACTCATCCCAGCTGGGATGCCAAGGGCAGTGCTGGGAGCAAATGGCTCCCAGCATGAGAAATTGTTTAGGGGAGAGGGTTTAAAAGCTGGGATGATTAATGTGTGTGGCTTCGCCAGAGTGTTGGAAAGGATAAATCAAGATGGAATGGGGAAGGAGGGTGTAAATTCTCAGGGTGTCTACATGGGGTTGGTGTGGAGGAAGACAAGGCTCAGCCTGAGAGCCCCTGACACCTTTGCACCGTCTGGCTGAGTCTGCAGGTGAGGGAGAGGAGGGTACAAGGTTATCCCTGGACGTGTGGAGGTTCCTCTCAGCAAGGGCACGTGGCACTGCATAGCCAGGTCCTATCCCTTGGCATTCCAGTGTGGGCACGTGAGGTTAAATAATCAGTGTGGGAAAGATCCAGGAGGTGTCCTGGAGTTCCTCCCAGATAGCCAGGAACAGTCTGTGAAGAAGAAAGAAGCAGAGGTCTGTGTGTCTGGGAAAGAAGAGAAGCAGGAGGGAAGGGGAGATTTTATTACTGAAATTTGCCGGAGAGGCTCTTTAATAACGTCATTCATCTTTCTGTCAAATACATCACATTAGTGCAGGGAAAAGGGACTTTGAGAAGATGAATTAAGACTTAAATACATTAAAATGACTTAAGGAATATTTAAATACAATACAATTTATTTTTGTGTAGGCTTGTTTCATGTCAAGTCTCTGCTGTCTGAGGGCAGTACAAAGCGTGTGCGTGGCTGAGCATCAGCAATGCCACTTCCCATAGAAACGGGACTCAAATCAGGCTCTTCTTTGGGCCAGAGATAAGGTGGATGCAATTAGCTGGCATGGAACTGCTGCTGGCATTGCACACAACAGCCCAATTCCCTGCACAGCTCCCACAGCCCCTCGCAGCACAGGGATGCGCCGGGAGGGAAGAGCTGTGCTCGGTGTCGGCTGCTTTCCCACTCCAGCCCACGGTGACCTTCACCTGAGCACTCCCACCTGCTGCTGCATCCGAGGGCAGAGCATGAGCAGGGGTGGATTTAGCTCTGTGTGAGACACCACCCTGCTCTGCCGTGCTCTGCAAGGGGGAACATCTCAATTGAGCTGCTCTGCAGCCGTGATCCTGCTGGGCACCAGGTACAGCCCTGGGCTGACCCCGACCAGGCAAAACATGCTGAGGAAACAGAGCCCCTTCCTCCTGAATCATCCCTTCTGCCCTGGCTCTCGGGGAATAAATCTGAGGAAAGAGACAAGACAGGGAAAAAATAGAAAGAAAACAGACAATTGCCTGGAGCAGCTTCTTGTTCTGCCACGTTGGGGCTAAAAATAGCTCTGCAGAGCCTTTCTGCCCGTGGGCTGTGCAAGGAGCAGCCGCCTGCTCCCCCCGCTCGCAGTCCCCGCTTCCAGTTATTTGTGTCTGTCTCGTGGCAAGGGCTTTGGTTGACTTTTAGTCTGTTTCTGCTTCTCAGCCCTGAGTGCTCATCAGAGAGAAGCTGCGGGAAAATGCTGAGAGTAATTCAGCTTCTTGGGAACGAGGAGAGGGCAGGATGCAGGATGCACCACAAAGATTGAACTTTCCCTGCCACAGAGAGCTCCTTGAGAGCATCCTGTTATCTCCCTGTGCCCACAGAAAACGTTGGAATTGCTTCCCAAAGTCTTTAAAGGCTGTCTGTATAAAAGGCACACAGCTGCTCTGTGGTGGAGGAAATCAAAACCCCTCAAAACAACCTGTTTGTGTGCCTGGGGAGAGATGGATTCGTCAGGAAACATCCATGCCTGGGGGCTCCATGCAGCTCTCCCTGCAGCTGGAGCGTGGGACTGCTGGAGGAGGGAGAGTGCAGGAGATGTGTGTTCTCACCTGGCACGTGCTGGGCTGGCATCTGTCCGAGGTCAGGAAGTTCACTGTAGCTGGATTCAAAGAGGAGCTGCCTCATTCCCTGATCAATAATGACACTTGTAAGGGTGCAGAGGAGCCAGAGGGCTCAGTGGCTCCAGAGGTCAGGAAGGGTTTCCCTGCTGGCAGGTGCCTCTCTGAGCAGTCACAGTGTCACCTCGAAACAGGTGATGTCAGGGGTGAGGGGTCAGCCTGGATGCATGAACACGCTGCTCAAACCACCTCAATGGTATTTCGTTCAGCTCACAGCACACCTGATCCAGAGCCACCTCGGGAGAGCTGGAGAGTGAGGACTGACCAGAGGGAACAGGGACTCGTGGAGCCCTCCAGGACTGTGCCAGCCCAGTGGAAGGATGTGCCTCTCCCTCCTCCTGTGACATCCCACCAAGCTGGGTAAGTTCTCCCTGCGTTCACACTCGGTCCCCCAAGAAACCCTTTTCCCCACCTGGACTCCCCATCCCCAATGCTAGGCTGATATCCTGAAGCTGAGTGGAGGGCAGGGAGGTTTTGGTGCTGCAGTCACTCTTTTGGGCTGGGTGACCTTCCCTCTGTCTGAAAACATGTCCCTTGTGAGCATCCTCTGGCTGCAAATGTCCCTCACTGCTAGCTCAAACAGGACAGGAGGCATTTGGTGTATGATCCTGGTGTTAGGGCAAGCTGGTTTGCTAAGATCACAATTCTCCAGCTATTCACCCACAGCTGCAGCAGCTCTGGCTTTGTCTCCTTTCCTGGAGCCCCAATTACCAGGCACACTCATTGCTGTACTGTGCAGGAATCCCTCAGAGTTATTCCAATACATAATCCATGACAAAACACCGAGTGACCCTAGTGCCATGCTGCATATTCATGGAGCAGCATCCCGGGGCTGGGGAGAGCTGGTGCTGCAAACAGCACCCTCTGCCCCATCGGTCTGATCCGCTCTCCCTTGGCTCCAGGCCTGGAATTCTGACGGGGGCTCCGCAGACGAGGCGAGGCACCGGGATATAATTGGTGCAGGTTGTCAGTGGGTTTCTGGCTGCACGTGCCGCAGTCAGGCTGAGTTTTAGGCTCCCCTGATCTCCCACTCCTGTCTGGTGGAACGAACGAGGAGGATCTGAGCGCACGTACGCCGCAAACACGGGGAGAGGGCGAGAGCTCGTGCCCGTCTGTGGCTTTGGAAGCGATGGAGGGGGATGTGTCTCCTCACAGGTGTGCAGCTCCTCGCAGAGCTCCTGGCAGCCACGTCTGGCTCCCTCAGGAAGGTCGTGCCTGGGGTTTGTTCCAGTCTGTGCTCACTCTCTCTCGAGCCTGGGGCTGTGCTGCAGAGCCCACGGGCTGTGCCTGGTGCTGGTGTGTCCCCAGGCAGTGTCTGTTGCCCCTCGTGCGGCGCAGGTGGAGCTGTGCGGGTGTGAGGACATCTCTGTGCAGGATGGCCTGGCTCCCTCCTCCTGCCAAGAGCTCTGCTAATGAGCTTACTGGCAGAACAACTGCACGCACAGCAGTTTTGAAGGCACTGCCTGCTAGAAATGAATTTTAGCTCACCTAGAGCAGAGCTGGATGTGTCGGCTGCGGGAGGTGCTGCCGGGACTGAAATCCCTGTGCAGGGTCAGTCATGCAAGGACTGGGAGAAAATGATTCAGTTTTGTTCCCTGATACCCAGATAAGGGAAATGGAGGGGAAACACACATTGTTGTTCGCTGGTTGCTGTTTGTCAGACTCTGCTCTTGTCTCCCCTGTGAGGGAATCGCCTGTGATCAGCACTTGGGGTCTCAAGCCCCCAGGGCAGTGTCTCTGTGCCCCCAAGCCCCGGGTCTCACGTCTGGCAGCTTTAATAAGGGAAGTGAATCCAGACTGGCAAATAACCTGCGTCACACCTCTCTGCAAAGAGCTTTTTAGAAGCGGCTTAAATGGATTTTAGGGAAACGTCTTTGGGATTGGAGCTACAAATGGCTTTTTGATCAAAACACGATCGTTCATTTTGAAAACAGAAACTGTTTCATTAAACATGTTTGGGCTTTGTTTGTTTATGTCAGAAGCGATGGGTTTGCTGGGGTCTGAAAATTGGAAACTTTAAAGTGTTCTTCTATCCTGGACCTCAGATGAAAAAGCGTTTCAAAGGTGCTAGGGAAGAATAAGGACAATTAAAAATTTATTTCCTGGGGGATAAAGGCATGATTAGAACGATCGGAATAAAGATCACGTCTATTTTCAGGCAAACTTCTCTCGGCTTTAAAGGCAGGAGATGGCATCTGGGCTGAATAGAATCGCGCGGGGCCTTTGTGTCCCTGGGAGCAGGAGAGGGGAGCGTGCCCAGGGCTGCAGAAAGGCTTTGCTGACACCTGACATTTGAGGCATTCTGCCCTTTTCCGAAGGCAAATGCCTTAGAAGTGTTTTCATGAGTGGTGGCGATAATCAGGCTGAAATCCCAGCTCTCCTGCAGCCCTGGGACGGGGCTGGTGTCCCTGTGCTGTGCCCAGGCTGGATGGGCAGTGCTGATGTGGGGAGAGCTGGTGCAGGAAGGGAGTGCAGTGGTGTACTGAGCTGCTTGTCCTAGGCCCTTGGCATGGAGCCTCCCAAACCTGTGGGCCTTTTTCTCCTCCTCGGTGAGTCCTCTGGTTTTCATCCCATTTCCACAGGACAATAATCTGCAGAGCAGAAGGTCGCTCTCAGCTCCAATTCAGTCGAGAGGGATGGAGAGGGGACGTGTGGCAGCTCTGAGCTTTGCTGCTATCCCAGCCAGGCTGGAGCCCAGAGTGCCTTGGCTGGCACCACCGTGCAGAGCCTGCAGCTCCCAGCATGTCCCTGGACCTGGAGCTGGGAGCACAGTGCACGGAGGAGCACTGGTGGGATTGGGGGACCGGGCTCTGTGCCTCATCCACAGCCTGGATGGATCTTGGGAACAAAGAAAGCCGCTTTGAAACCAGGCAGAACCGCCCAGCCCTTTGCAAAGCAGAAGCAGCTGGTTCAACTAATTAAATGTTAAAAATTCCAGCAAGACGAGTGTACCAGAAAACAAACAGGCACAGGAGCCAGGATGGAGCGAGCTGGAAAGGATCCTTGCGGTTCCCTGTCTCTCCCATATGTGTCTGCACAGGCACTGGCACCTGCACAGCCATGTGTTCACCCGCCCGTGCTGCCACGCCGGAGTCAGTGCGCTCTGTGTGGATCCGTGGGCATCAGGAGCTGGAGGGCTGTGTGCCCCACACCACCCCACACCTCCTGTACCCACACCCCTGGGTGTGTGTGGCTTTGGAGACCCTGAGGGCACATGGTGCTTGTCCCTGTGCCACGGCCCCACCAGCCTTGCTTTGATGGCTGGGGGGAGGAGGGTAAATATTTGTTAGCAGTGGTTTTGCAAATCGCCACTTTGTGGAGAGGAAATAAGAGCCATCCATTTGTGCTAGTGCTATTAAAGATTTTCTATAAAGTGCCTGCATTTCCAGTGCAGCTGAATGGATTTCGCTGCAGAAAACTGCCAGGACAGAGAGGCACAGTGGAGGAAAATATCATATACAATGATTCACAAACACATAAAAATACCCTTCCCAGCCTGGCTATTCTTCCACCGCACAACAAACACCTTGTGAGTCATTCTCGAATGTATGGACGTGCTGGAAAATGAAAGTTGGATTTGAACATTATTCATTAAGACCTGGGATTAGTTCCCTTCTCCATTTAGCTCCTCAAAGCCAGCATGCCAAGTCAAGCTAAAATGCATTTTAAGGCTGTCTTGGTCACCAGGCAGCTCTAACAGCCACGGTGGTTTTCTACATCGTTTCTCTGTTCAGCTTAAAAACCCCAACTTAATTCCTTGCTCCTTGCATTGAATTAATCAGATATCTGGAGGTAGGTGGAGGCAAAAAATCAACATTTTTCTTGGCAGGCACATTTAAGTTGAAGGGCCGTAGCTCTTGCTGCAGACGACAAGATTGCAATGTTTAGGAGATAAAGGAAGGGGCTGGAGGGCAGCGCTGGAGTGACAGGCTGTGCACGCCCTGCCGCCGGCGGTGGCAAACAGCCAGGGCCGGGCCGGAGCCCGCGATGATTTACAGCATCCTTTCCACAAACACGTTAACTCCCACCTCGGAGGAACTGTTAATGAAAACTTGCGTCAGCTCTTCCGCAGCCTGTCAGACACGAAGATGCTGCTGGATGTGCGGCCAGAGCGGAGGTTGGGAACGACACCAGGGCCACGTGCTGTGCTGTGATGGATGTGTCCCTGTCGCTGCCCTGTGCCCGGAGTCCGACGGAGCTCTGGAGAGGAGTGGAGCAGAGGGACAGGCCCAACACGCTCAGGACACGCAGCAGAACGGCCCAGGCAGGTGTGACGTACTGCACAGCCGTCACATCTGAATTCCAGGCCAGCTTGGAACTGGCACTGCGGCTACGCGTGAGGCGGCGGCAGCATCATCTCCTTCCCCTGCCAACGGGGAGAAACAGCACAGCTGTGCTTACTGCTGCTCCTAGGTATATTTAGTCTCATTTAATGACAGTATGGGGCAGTTTGGTACAAACATACGGATGATGTGGCCACGTTTTGACAATTACTCGGCTAACGGGTTGTTGTACCTACGCTTCCGATGCCTAATCCTGCGTCGGGGACGGGGAACAGCTGTGCTCAGCACATGGGTATGGTCCCTGCTAACACCCTCAGAGCTGCACCCCGAGGTCAGACTCCACCCAGGCCATTGGCAGCAGAAATGCCACGCGAATGAGGCACCTGAGGAGGACAAGCCACCGGCCAACACCACACCGCCATGCTCGAGGTGTCACGCTCGCTGCCAGGCGGCTGAGCCAGCTCCAGGCCGAGGCGGCAGCAACTCCCCTGCATAATTTCATAGCACCGATACCTTGGTGAGCAGCACAAGCTGCTTGTGGGCAAAGAATCAAAATTCATAGAATAAATTATACGCGCTAAATTATTTGCCCAGCTTTGTTGATTATCTGCAGTTAAAAAGTTGGAGGGAGCTGAGCTGCTCCGCACGTAAACACCAGACAGATCCTCACAGGCAGGAGGTGCTCGGCTTTGGCAGAGGGAAGAGGAGAAGTGCCAGCCCTGGAGAGAGAGGAGCAGGCTGCCTGCTGACCTGCTCCCCTCTGGCGTTTCCCGAGGCTGGGATGGGTGGCAGCTCCGTCACGCAGGCAAAGGAGAAGCTGCCGCAAACACCGTGGGGTTTACTACAGCATGACTCAGTGAGCTGCAGTTTGGTGGTGATACTCCTACGCGTGAGAGGGACTTATCCTTTGCCAGCTGAATGAAAGGAGGTTGGTGAGGTTATCTGCGTGTTGTAGAGAGTTTAATAGCATGAGGACAGCCTGGTGTAAGCATCAGAGGTAGCACATGGGTGTGCAGCCCACGCCATGGACGCTCTGTGCACAGGGAAGGGTCCTGCTCCTCCCGTGCTGGCCAAACTCCTGTCCCTCTGCCAAGGGGAGGAAGCTCGTGGTGGGTCAGCGTGTTGAAGGTCTGTGATTGAGCCTGATGATGAATCGCAGCTTGATGACTTCCTCTACATCAATGGAGCTGAACTGGCTTGGGGAAACTGTTTGATTTAAGAAGAATAGTCCTAATTTTGGAAGTGCTTCACACCCATCAATCTAAGTGAAATTCATTTATCTGAGGCACAGCTGATACGTCTCCCATTTACATAGCACTAAGTGCCTCACAATCCTTGATATATTGAAGCTCACAGCAGGGGAAGAGGATAACGTCGCTATCCCCGTTCCACAGGCGGAGAAGGGAATCTGCAGCATAATCACATGAGTCACGGGAGTCAAACGGGCACCGTGTCCCAGCCCCAGGAGCTGCCCACGCCACGGGGCACGGTGCGGGCACAGCCGCTGCGCACGCGTCCGGCTGACGTCCGCAGGGAACGGGCAGAAGGAGCTTCAAAGCATTTCCCATCTCCGATCTAACACGGTTTTATGAAGTGTTTGCAATAGAGTCTCAAAGGCAGGGTTGGGAGGCAGAGCGGGAATCACAGCGGTATCTGATGGAAGAGATATTTAGAGGGAAGAGACATATGGCGTCTTAAATAAAAAGAATCTACTCAGTGGTTAATCTCCACTTGAAAAACATCCAGGACAGGCTCGTCCATCTCCCGCCGCTCTCCCCTATGAGGACAGGCTGACAGGGCTGGGGCTGTGGGGGAGCTCCAGTGCCTTCCCCACCTCGCTGTGGGTCCTGAACAGACACCTCAGAAAATTCCAACCTGAGGCAGAGACGCCGTGGGGTCTGCAGGGCGGTCAGGCCAGGAGCCTTGGCAGCAGCCACCATGCACCATCCTCCTTTATGGCCCCGTCCTCGGTGGCCTGAAACCAGAATCAGGCAGGAAAAACGAGTGCTCCTTCCCGCAACTCTCCATGGGCACTTAGGACAATGATGGAATACTTGGGCAATCACACACTGTTTGTTTAATGCCAAAACTATCCTGGCCACTTTACAAACAAGCATGAGTAATGGCAGCGTGGGGGGGCAGAAGTTTCTCTCTCTTCCTCTGAGATCTTCTGAGTATGCACTTCTGCCGTGATTTATCCTTGTTGCAACCTTATCGGCTCACTGGGGATGTAAATCAAGCAGCCCAACATTTTGCCCGGAATTCCAGTTATTTATACATAGATTGAAAGGGTATAATTACGGCTGCTAAAAATGGCCCAGCAGAGAGGAGAGACACAGGTGTCTGTCTCCGTGGAGGTTAGGGATGGAAAAGTCCACGCTGGCTCCTTGCCTGTCCCTGCGGATTAGAGGCCACTCACACCTCTGCGGCTCCGCTGAGGTAGAGGATGGGCACTGGGGATGTATTGACAGTTTGGCGATCAGTCCCTCGGACTTTTGGGAAGGACTTGACTGGGGCTGTCTCCCCTTTTTCTGTCTCATATGTCCAGCCTGTTCTGGGAAGAGGTCTGGCTAGGAGAGATTGACAAATCCTTCCTGCAGTTCTCTTCATGTCTCCTCTGGGAGCTGCTGTTTCTCAGAAGGAGATGTCATGCCATGCCCTTCTGGCCCTTGGTGTCTCTGTAGATGTGGGGACGAGCAGAGGGGCTTGGGGAAACTGCTGCTACCTGCAGGTGCTCTGTGTCCCTGTGGGGTCTGCCCTGGGGAAGGGGCATCTCTGCCCTGGTCTCCGTGGGGTCCTCAGCACAGCATCACAG